>NW_026693060.1:0-100459 GCF_021218885.2 Marmota monax | reverse complement strand
TAACCATAAGCCTAAGCTTAACACTTACACTATCCCTAAACCTAACCCTAGGACTAAAACAAAACCAAGCAACAGCCCTAACCCTAAACATTAACTTAAACCAAACCCTAACACTAAACCTATACCTATACCTAGCTCTAATTCAAATTCTAACACTAACTTTAAAACTAACACTGACCCTGACTCATATCCTAACACTCAACCTAGCTCTAAAAACCGCCCTCACCTTAAACCGAATGCTAATAATAACCCTAACAATAATTCGAGTCCTATCCCTAACCCTAAAATGATATCTGTCCTGACTCTTATCCTAACACAAACCCTAGATACAAATATCACCCTAAACTTAAACCTAACCTAACACTAACCTAACCATAACACTAAAACTAACCTAAATTTAACCCTTGTTCTTACATTAGCCATGGCCCTAATTCTATCCCTAACACTAACACAAAAACTAGCCCTAATCCAAGCCCTAAACCGAGATTTAACCCTAACTCCAACCCTAACCATAGCCCTAACCCTAGCTCTAAACCAATCACTTACCCTAAGCAAAACCATAAACCTAAGGGTAACACTTGACCTATCCCTAATCCTTAGGTTAACCAAAACCCTAACTCTATTAATAGCCCCAACCCTAGTTCTCTTTCTAGCTCTAACACTGTCCCAAATTCTAACCCTTACCCTGACCCTTATACTGACCCTACTACTATTCCTAGGTCTAACTCTAACCCTAACTCTAACCCAAAACCTATGGAAATCCTATTCCTAGACCTATCCTTGAAGCTAACTCCCAGCCTAGCCCTAACAATACCTCAGAAACTAACCCTTACACTAAACCTAATCCTAGTTCTAACCCTCACTCTAACCCTAACTCAAGACCTAACCCTAACCATAACCCTAGCCCTAAACTTAACTCTAACTATATCCATTACCCTAAACATTACCCTATGCTAATGCTAACCCTAGGCCTAACCCAAACCTTATCACTAACCCCCAAACTGTCAATTACCCTAAACCTAACCTGAACCCTAAACCTAACCTTATCATTACCCTAATGCTAACCCTAATGCTAATTCAAGCCCTAACCCTAGACTCAAACCTAAACCAAAACCCAAAACTGACCCTGACATTAATAATTGCCCTAGCTCTAAACCTGACTATTACCCTATTCCTAGCCCTTACACTAGACTTAGACATAAACCTAACCCTAAAACTATCCCTAACCATAACCCTAGATCTGATTATCCCTAGCCATAATTCTAGCCCTAACCCTAGCACAAACCCTAGTCCTTATCCTAGCCCTAAACATAGCCTTAATTATAACCTTAACCCTAACCATAGGCATAACCCTAACACTATCCATAGCCCTAATCTTAGCCCTAACTTAGCCCTATGCCTACCCTAAACCTAACCCTATCCAAAGACTAACTCTAACTCTCACCCTTGCCCTAACTCTAGTTCTAACCCTATACATTACTGGAAGCCTAATCCTAGCCTGAACCCTAGGTCTAACCCTAACCCTAACCCTATTCATATCCCTAGCCATAACCCTAGATCTAACCCTAACTCTAAATCTAACCCTAACAATAAGCCTAAGCCTAAACCTAACCCTACCCCTAACCCTAAGGCTAATCCTAAAACTAGCCCTAACCCTAGCCCTAGCACTAAAACAAAACTGAGCCATAGACCTATCACTAATCTTTAACATAAACCAAGCCCTAATCCTACACCTAGCCCTAACCCTAGCAATAATTCGAGTCTTAAGCCGACCCCTAAAACTAATCCTCACCCTGACTCTGACCTTAACACTAACCCTAGATCTAAATATCACCCTAACCCTAAACCTAAACCCAACACTAGACCTAGTCCTAACCCCTAACACTAAAATTAGCCCTAATCATAACCCTAGTACTTACATCAGCCGTAACCTTAACCCTAGCCCTAACTTAACCCAAATCCTAGCCCTATTATGAGCCCTAACCCTAGCTTTAACCCTAAACCTAACTCTAACCCTATCACTAATTGTAACCATAACCCTAGCTGTAACCCTAGCTGTAACCCTATCTATTACCCTAACCCTAATGCTAACCCTAAGCCTAAACTTAACCCTATCCCTAATCTTCACCCTATCCATTACCCTAAATCTAACCTGAAACCTAAACCTAACCCTATCATTATGCTGATCCTAATATTAATGCTAATTCAAGTTCTAACTTTAAATATTAACCTATCCAAAACACTAATCGTGACCATGACCCTAATAATACCCTTATCTCTAAACCTGAACCTAACCCTAAATCTAATGCTTACACAAGGCGTGCCATGAACCTAAACTTAAAGTATCTTTAACCATAACCCTAGACCTGAAATTAGCCCTAACCATAATCCTAGCCCTAAACCTAGCCTTAATCATAACCCGAACCATAACTTGAGCCCTAACCCTAATTCTAACCCTCACCTTAGCCCTAAACATACCTATAATCCCATCCCTTACCACTAACCTAACCATAACCCTAAACCTAACCCTAACTCTGGACATAACCCTAGGCCTAATACTAACACTAAGCCTGGCACTAATCCTAGCCCTAATTTAATCCTATCCTAACCCTAACTCTAGCCCTAAGACTAACTAAAACTCTTGCTCTAGCCCTAGCCCTAGTTCTATCCTTAGCCCTATCCTAACTCTAAATTTAAACCTAACTCTAAATCTAAACCTAACTCTAAATTTAACTGTAATCATAAGCCAAACCAAACCCTAACACTACCCCTAACCATAATACTAATCCTAAAACTTGCCCTAGCCCTGGCCCTAGCCATAAAACAAAACCAAGCCATATCCCTAACCCAAACTCTTGACCTAAACAAAACCCAAACCTTACACCTAACCCTAAGCCTAACTCTAAAAATTACTCTGACCCTGACACTGACTCTAACACTAATCCTAGGTCTAATCATCACCCTAACTTAAATTAACCCTAACAATAGTCTTAGCCTTAACTGTAACCCTAAAACTAGCCTTAATGTAACCCTAGTTCATACATTAGTCATTGTCCTTACCCTAGCATTAACCCTAACACAAATCCTACCCTGGATCCAAGCCCTAAATCTAGCTTTAACCCTAATCTTAACCCTAACACTAGCCCTAAACCTAAACCTAACCCTAGCCCTAACCCTAGCTCTAAACCTATCCCTTACCCTAAGCCAAACCCTAAACCAAATGCTAACCCTAGTCCTAACCCTAATCCTTAGCCTAATTTCAACTCTAACCATATTACTAGTCTTAACCATAGCCCTCATTCTACCTCTAAACCTAACCCTGACACTCATCTGACAATAAAAGTAACCCTAGGTCTAAACCTGACCCTAAACCTAAACTAAAACCTAACAATAGACCCAACGGTAACCCTATACTTATGCCTGAGCCTAACAATACACCTAGACCCAAAGCTAATCCTAAATATAGCTATAAATCTAGCCCTAGACATAAACAAAATCCTACCACTAGCCATAACAATAACCCTTAACCTAAATCAAACACCCTATCCCTAGACCTAACCCTAGTCCTAATTCTGGCTCTAATACTATCTGGAACACTGACCCTGATCCTAACACTTAAACTAGCTTTAAACCTGACACTAACCCAAAACCTAGACCTAACACTAGACCTAGCCATAACACTAAACCTAAAACTAGCCCTAAACACAAATCTAGCTTTTACATTACCCATAGTCCTAACCCTAGCCCTAAAACTAACAAAAAACATAGAGCTAATCCTAGGCCTAAACTTAGCTATAAGCATAAACCTAAGCCCAGCCCTAACCCAAACCCTAACTCTAACCCTAACCCTCTCCTTAGACCTAACCCTAGCTCAAAGCCTAGCCCTTACACTAAACATAACCCTAGCCCTATCCTAAATCATAATCCTAACCCTAGCCCTAATCCTAACCTTAACCCTAGCCCAAACTTTAGCTCTAACCATATCCATTATCCTAATCTGAATCCTAACCCTAATTAAAACCCTATCCCTAACACTAAACCTAAGTCTAACCATAATCTTGAATTTAGAAGTAAACCTAAACCTAACCCTCGCACTAGCTCTAACCCTACCTCAAACACTAACCCTTATCCTAAACTAACCATAATCTTAACCCTAAACTAACAATTACCCTAACCCTAACTCTTACCCTAAACAAAACCCTATCCCTACCCCTAACCTTACCCTAATCCTAGACTTAATCCCAACCATAACCTAGCCCTAAACCTAGCTCTAAAACTATCCATTACACTAAACATAACCCTAACCCTATTGCTAACCCTTACACAATCGCTTTAACCTAACCTATCCATTACCTTAACAAAAATCTAAAGTAAACATTTCCATTACCTTAACTCTAAACCAACACTAATGCTAATTCAATCCCTAACCCCTTAACCTTAACATAAACCAAATGCTAACCCTGACCCTGACCATGGCACTAATAATAATTCTAGCTCTACAGCTGACCTTGAACATAAACCTAACCCTTACACTACACCTAGCCATAACCTAACCCTAAAACTATCCTTAACCATAACCCTAGACCTGATATTATCTCTAGCCCGAGTCATAGCCCTAACCCTATCAGAATACCTACCCCTCATGCTAGCCCTAATCCTAGCCTTAATCCTAAACGGAACCATAACCCTAGGCCTAATCATAATTCTAACCCTCACCCTAGCCCTAAATCTAGCTATAACCCCACCCATTCCTCTAAACTTAACCCTAACCCCAGTGCTAACCTTAACCCTAGCCCATGCTATAGGTTTAACCCTAACACTATACCTAGTCCTAATCCTAGCCCTAATTTAGCCCTAACCCTAACCCTTACCCTAAGCCTACTCCTAAGAATAACTCTAATTCTCACCCTAGACGAATCCTTAGTTCTAACCACATTCCTTACCATAATGCTAACACTAGCCCTAACCCTAGCACAAGCCCTAACCCTAGATCAACCCAAACTCTATATCTAAACCTAAGCCTAAGCCTAAACTTCACTCTAACACTAGCTCTAACCCTGATGCTAATCCAAAATCTAGCCTTAACCCTAGCCCTAGCCCTCAAACAAAACTGAGCCATAGCCCTAACCATAAACCTTAACCTAAACCAAAACTTAACCTTACACCTAGCACTAACTTTAGCCCTAATTTGAGTCCTAAATGTAACACTAAAACTGACTCTAACACTGACCCTCAATATAACTCTTGCTCTAAACATCACCCTAACCCTAACCCTATCCCTAAAACTGGCACAAATTGTAACACTAGTTCATATATTAGCCATAGCCCTAACCCAAGTCCTAACCTAGCCCTTATTTGAGACTTAACCCTAGTTTTAAACCTAACCCTAACCCAAAACCTACCCCTAAACTTTACCCTAACCCTAGCCAGAATGCTAACCATAACCCTAGCCTTATCACTAACTAACCCTATCCATAACCCAAACCCTAACCATAACACTAATGGTAACCTAGGCCTAATACTAACCTTATTGCTAACCTTATTCAATAACCTAAACCTAACCTGAACCCTAAACCTAACCCTATCACTACCCTAACCCTAACCCTAATACTAATTTGATCCCTAATCCTAAACTTAACCTAAGTCAAACCCTAACTCTGACCCTTCCCGTAATAATATTCCTAGCTCTAACCCTGACCCTACCCCTAAAACTAACCCTTATACTAGACCTAGCCATAAACCGAACCCTAAAACTATTCCTAACATAACCATAGACCTGACATTTGCCCTAGCTGTAATCCTAGCCCTAAACTTAACACAAACCATAGCCTTAACCCTAACCCTAATGCTAAACCTAACCCTAGCCCTAATCCTATCCATAACCCTAGCCCTAAACTTAGCTCTAACTCTATAAATTACCCTAAACATAGCCCTAATTCTAATGCTAACTCTAGGCCTAAATCTAACCCTATGCCTAACCGTAATCCTATCCATTATACTAAACCTAACCTGAACCCTAACCTAAACCTATCATTACCCTAACCCAAACCCTAATGATAATTTGAGCCCTAACCCTAAACCCTAACCTAAACAAAACCCTAACCTTTGCCCTAGCCCTAAACCTAGCTCTAACCCCGTTATTTACACTAAATCTAACCCTAAGCCAAAACTAACCCTAGGCCTAAACATAAACATAACCTAGCCCTATTCCTAGCCCTACTTAAGCCCTGTACCTAACCAAACCCTAAGCCTAGCCCTAAGACTAACTTTAATCTTGCCCTAGCCCTATCCCTAGTTTTAACGCTATTTTTATCATAACCCTAATCCTAGCTATAAACCTAGAACTAATGCTAGCCATATCCTTACCCCTGACCTTACCCTAGATCTAATCCTAACTTTAACTCTAAACCTAAAACTAGTGTAAGGGTTAGGTTTAGGAATAGGTTTATTTCTAGTGGTAGTCTTAGGTTTAGAGTTAGATTTAGAGTTAGGATTACTACACTAGTCCTAAACCTAATGTTAATCTTAAAACTAGCCCTAACAATAGTCCTAGACCTAAAACAAAACCGAGCCAAAGCCCTAACTTTAAAGCTTAACTGAAACCAAAACCTAACTCTACACTTAGCCCTAACCCTAGCCCTCATTCGAGTCCAAACCCTAACCCTAAAACTACCCCAACTTTAATTTTGACCCTAATACTAACCCTAGCTCTAAACATCAACCTAATATTATACCTAACCCTAACACTAGACCTCATCATAACCGCAATCATATAACTAACCCAAATTGTAACTCTACTGCAAACATTGGCTGTAACTCTAAACCTAGCCTTAATTCTAACCAAAATTTAGCCCTAATCTGAAACCTAAACCTAGCTTTAACACTAAACCTAATCCTAACACCAGCCCTAACCCTACCCTAAATGTAGCCATAAACCTAGGTCTAACTCTATCCCTTACCCTAAGCCAACCCTAACCCTAATGCTAACCCTAATCCTAACCCTAATCCTATTACTACTCCTAACCCTAGCCCTCATTCTTGCTCTAACCATAACTCAAACCTGACACTTATTCTGACTCTAATGGTAACCGTAGGTCTAAACCTGACCTTAACCCTAAACTGAACCCTAACACTAGCACTAGAAATGAACCTATTCCTAAACCTAATCCTAACTCTAGCCCTAGACCTAAACTTAATCCTAAATCTAGCCATATCTATAGCCCTAGATATAAACAAAATCCTAACCCTAGCCCTAATATTAAACCTTAACCTAACCCAAACACTAACCCTACCCCTAGAACTAACCATAATGGTAATTCTGGCCTTAACCCTAATGCTAACTCTAACCTAAACACTGACCCTGACCCTAACACTAACTCTAGCTCTAAACATCATGCTAACACTAACCCTAACCCTAATACTTGACATAGCCATAACACTAACCCCAAAACTAGCCCTAATCATAACCCTATTTCGTACATTACCTGTAGCCCTAACACTAACCCTAACCTAACCCAAAACCTGGCCCTAATCCGAGTGCTAACCCTAGCTTTAACCCTAACACTAACCCTAGCCATAGGCCAGTCCCTAACCCTTCCCTAACCCTAGCTCTTATCCTATTTGTTACCTTAAGCCAAACCATAAACATAATGCTAACCCTAGTCCTAACCCTAATCCATAGACTAACCCAAATCCTAACCCTATTACTAGACCTAACCCTAGCCCTCATTCTAGGCCTAACCATTACCCAAACCCTAATCCTAACCCTGAAACTTATACTGACCCTAACACTAACTGTAGGTCTAAACCTGACCCTAACCCAAACCTGAACCTTAACATTAGCCCTACCAGTAATCCTATACCTAAACCTAAATCTAACACTAGTCATAGACCTAAACCTAATTCTATACGTAGCCATAACTCTAGCCCCAGACCTGAACAACCCAACCTTGCCCTAGACCTAATAATCACCCTTAACAGAACCCAAACACTATCCCTGCTTCTAGACCTTTCCCTAGTTCTAATTTTGGCATCAACCCCAACACTCACTCTAACATGAACACTGAGCTGACCCTAACATAAACCTAGCTCCAAAGCTCACCCTAACTCAAAACCTAATCTTAACACTACACCTAGCCATAACCCTAACCCTAAAACAAGCCCTAATCATAACCCTAGCTCTTAACTACCCATGTCCCTAACCCTAAGACTAAAATAACACAAAACCTAGCCCTAAGTGTAACCCTAAACTAACCATAGCCCTAACCCAAACCTTAACTTAACCCTTGCCCTAATCCTATCCTTAACCATAGCCCTAATTATAGCTCTAATTCTATACACTACCCTAACCTTAGCCCTAATCCTAACCATAACCCTAGCCCTAACCCTATCTCTAATCCTATCCATTACCCTACATAATCCTTTATAATCCTAACCTAATTCTAACCCTAGGCTTAACCCTAACACTATCACAATCTCTAAAACTATCCATAACCCTAAAACTAACCAGTACCCTAATCCTAAGCCTATTCATTACCCTAACCCTAACACTAACCCTAACACTAACTAAAGCCCTAAACCTTGACCTAAACTAAACTGTAAGCCATACCCTGTCCTTAATAATACATCTAGCTCTAAACTTCACCCTTACCCTAAATCTAACAATTACACTAGACCTAACCATAAACATAACCCTAAATCTATCCCTAACTGTAACCCTAGCTTAACCCTAGACACTTACCCTAACACAAATCCTAGCTCTAAACTTTATTCTAACTGAAAAACTAACCCTAACACTAGACAAATCCTAAATCTACCCATAACCATAACCCTAGCTCTCACATTACTCATACACCTAACACTAGCCTTAAACCTCACACACAACCTAGCCCTAATCCTAGTGCTAAACCTAGGCCTAAGCAAAACCCTAACCCTATCCCTAGCACTAACCTTAACCCTAACACTGACCCTGGCCCTAACCCTACTCAAACTCTAATCTTTACCCTAAACATAAAAATAGCCCTAACCCTCAACCTAACCCTAAACCTAGCCCTAATCCTAACTGTAACCATAGCACAAATGCTAGCACAAACTCTATCCATTACCTTAAACATAACCCTAGCCCTAATGCTAACCCAAGCTATAACCCTAAATGTAACCCTAACTGTAGCCCTGACTCTAAACCTAACATTCACCGTATCACTAACCCTAGCTCAAACCCTAACACTTCTGCTAAACCTAACACTAACACTAACCCTAGGCCTATCTCTAAACCTAGCCAAAATCCTAACATTAACACAAGCCCTAACACTAGCACTAACCCTATCCTTTACCCTAAATATAAACCTAACCCAAATGCTAACCCTAGGCCTAACTCTAATCCTATTGCTAACACTAATCCTATCTATTACTCTAAACCTAACCTGAACTCTAAACCTAACACTTTCCATTACTTTAACCCTAACCCTAATGCTAATTTGAGCCATAACCCTAAACCTTATCCTAAACCAAACCCTAAAGTGGACTCTGACCCTAATAATAAACCTAACTCTAAACCTGACCTTTCCCCTAAACATAACTTTCCACTAGACCTAGCCATAAACCTAAAGTTATCACTATTCCTAACCATAACCCTAGACCTGACATTAGCCCTAGCTCTAATCCTAGCTCTAAAACTAAAACAAACCCTAGCCTTCATTCTAGCCCTAAACCTAGCCTTAATCCTAACCCGAACACTCACCCTATTCCTATACCTAATTTTAACCTCGTCCTAGCCCTGAACCTAGCAATAACCTCATCCCTTCCCCTAAAACTAACCATAACCCTAACACTAACACTAACCCTAAATCTAGCCCTAACCATGGGCCTAACCCTAACACTAAACCTAGGGCTAATCTAGCCCTAATATTGCCCTAACCCTAAGCAAATCCCTAACTCTAGCCCTAAGAAAAACTCACTTTCAACCTAGCCCTATTTCTATTTCTAAACCTGTCCATTACAGTAACCCTAACACTAGCCCTAACCTTAGCCCTAACCCTAGATTTAACCATAACTCTAAATTATGGTTATAAACTCTAAATCTAACCCTAAACTTAAGCCTAAACCTCACTCTACCACTAGCTGAACACTATGGCTAAGCATGAAACTAACCCTAACACTAGCCCTAGCCCTAAAAAAAAAAAAAAACCCGCACCATTACCCTAACCCTACCCTATCAGGGTAGTGCTCAGGACACACTATCCATTAAATCCGTCACTAGACAAACCAGAGGGAGCAGAGGTTTGGACATCTGCTCCTCCACCAGAGCAGTACTAACTCCAGAGATGGGAGTTCAAATCATTCCCACAGGGGTAAAAGGACCACTTCCCCAAGGAATAGTAGGAATATTATGGGGACACAGTTCTTCTACTCTAAAAGAACTTATAAGTCCTGGGGTAATTGATTTGGATTATGAAGGTAAAATAAAAATTATAGCTAGTTCTCCAAGGGGTATAACAGTAATTTCACCAGGAGATAGAATAGCACAATTATTAATAATACCCAGCATGCATGATAAATTTTCCAGTAGTACAATAGAAAGAGGTTCCAGGGGATTAGGCTCCACAGGTGTAGATTGGGCTATGCGGTCTTTAAATTTAGATTCTCGCCCAATGTTAAAACTAAATATTCAAGGACATGAATTTAATGGGCTACTGGACACAGGTGCAGACTTTAGCATCATCTCTTGTCAAGAGTGGCCGAAACAATGGCCATTACAATAAACCACTCGAATGCTCTGAGGCCTAGGAGTGGCAACTAATCCCCATAGAAGTGCAATGGCATTATATTGGAAGGATCCTGAAGGATGTGAAGGAACTATACAGCCATATGTATTGGATCATCTTCCTATAAATTTATGGGGACGAGATGTTCTAGATCAATTAGGTTTGACATTAACAAATAACATCAATCAAAATGTGCCCACTATTATGGCTAGACAAGGTTTTAGGAAAGGAAGAATATTAGGAGAACAAGAACAAGATATAGCAGGACAAATACAAATAGATCAAGGAACAGACAGACATGGATTGGGTTTTCAGGAGGGGTCACTGAAACAATAAAAATTTATTGGAAATCAGAAAGGCCAGTATGGGTTCCTCAGTGGCCTCTGACTAAAGAAAAGATACAAGCATCCAATGACCTGGTCAAAAAACAATTAGCGGAGGGACATATACAACCTTCCATATCTCCCCATAATACTCCCATTTTTGTCATGAAAAAGAAATCTGGTAAATGGAGATTATTGCAAGATTTAAGAGTCATTAATAATGAGATGGTTATTATGGGCCCTGCTCAATCGGGGATTCCCCAATTGTCTGCTTTGCCAAAACCATGGTATGTTTTAGCTATAGATATTAAAGATTGCTTTTTTTTTCAATTCCAATTAATCCTGAGAATAGTCCACGTTTTGCATTTGCACTGAATCATGAAGGTCCTGATCAGAGATATGAATGGAAAGTACTCCCTCAAGGGATAGCTAACAGCCCAACTATGTGTCAAATTTATGTTAACAAAACAATCCAGCCACTTAGAAATCAAAATCCTGAACTACAAATATTTCACTATATGGATTATGTATTATTAGCACAAAAGATAAAAACACATTGCTAGAATGTTATGACACACTTACAAACTTATTAAAAATTACAATCTAGAGATAGCAATAGATAAAGTACAATTAAATTTTCCAATTAATTATTTAGGAGTTCTATTATCCTCAACTATTGTCCGTCCACCAAAAATTCAAATATGAGTAGATCAACTCAAATCACTTAACGACTTTCAAAAATTATTAGGAGACATAAATTGGATAAGGCGTTATCTAGGCATACCAACAGGAGAGTTGGGACCTTTATTTGATATCCTAAAAGGTCCATCAGACCCAAATTCACCCCACATGTTAACGCCTGAAGCAAAAATGACATTAAAAATCATTGAAACACATATGGAAAATATGCATTTGGATAGAATTGATATAAGTTTGCCTTTATTATTTATTGTACTACCAACAAAAATATTCCTACAGAAGTATTTTGAAAAGAAGGTCCATTACTGTGGACACATTTATCTTATTCTCCTAACACTATTCTTACTAGGTATCCTGAGCTGTAGGACAATTAATACTCAAAGGAATAAAAGCAGCAAAGGGAGTGTTTGGAACTTCTCCCAACAAAATTATTACCCCATATACTCTGGATCAAATTGATGAGTTAGCTAATGAGTTAAATAATTGGGCAATAATCATGTGAAAATCTAATGTTACATTTGATAATCACTTATGATCTAATCCTTTGCTGTCTTTTTGGTCTTTGCATCCTGTAGTTTTTCCAAAAATGACAAGAAAAACACCTATCATGGATGCTCCAAATATATTCACTGATGGGTCAAATAATGGTACAGCAGCAGTAGTTACCCCTGATCAAACTTTTAGCTCAAACAATCAGCTCAAAAGGTAGAGCTTAATGCAATATTACAAACTTTTGTGATGTTTGAAGATTCTGTATTTAATTTATTTTCTGATAGTCAGTATATAGTTAATGCTATAGTATTCCTTGAAGATGCTGGTAGGATTTCCCCTTCTTCTATTATTTTCTCTTTGTTTTCCACTATACAAAGTCTAATCTGGGACAGAAAAGATCCATTCTTCATAGGACATATCAGGGCACATACAGGATTGCCTGGAGCCCTTAGTTTTGGCAATGATTTAGCAGATAAAACTACACATGACATACATATTTTCTCTACACTAAAAGAAGCTACAAATTTTCATAAAAGGTTCCATGTCAATGCTAATACTTTACAAAAGTATTTTAAAATATCTAAGGAACAAGCTAGACAAATAATAAAACAATGTCAAAATTGTGTGTTTTTACCACAAGTTAATCTTGAAGTCAATCCTAGAGGACTGATACCTAACCATATTTGGCAGATGGACGTCACACACTTGCCAGAATTTGGAAAATTAAAATATATGCATGTTACAGTTGATACTTCTTCCAGATTATTGATGGGCTCCCTTCATTCCAGAGAAAAAAACTAGAAATATTATAGTTCATTGCTTACAAAATTTTGCCACTGTGGGTGTTCCAAAATAGTTAAAAACAGATAATGGTCCTGGTTATACTTCTACCTCTTTTAAACAATTTTGTACATCATTTGGTATTACTCATATAACAGGAATCCCATACAATCCACAGGGACAAGGCATAGTTGAAAAAAGTTCATCAAACTATTAAAAGGTACTTAAAGCAAAAAGAGGGAATTGGAAGGGGTATATATCCCCCAAAGATAAACTTAAAATAACACTTTTTACTCTAAACTTTTTAAATTTGGATTCATCAGGGCTTAGTGCTGTGGAAAGGCATATGTGTCAAAAAAAATGTACATAAGCTCAAGGTACATTGGAAGGATATTCTAACAGGACAATGGAAAGGTCCTGACCCAGTGATTGTCTGGATTCGGGGGTCTGTTTGTGCATTTCCACAGGGAGAACAGCAGCCATTTTGGATTCCAGAGAGATTAACTAAAGTGATTTCTACAGACCAAAAAGAAGATGACTTGGCTCAAATCCATAACAGCTGATATCCTTACATCTGTGAGAGTTGTTCTCCCACACCTGGAGGCTAATGAATAATGAACACCATTAAAGCCCATTTCAAATGTAAAAAAAATTGGGTCTTGCTTGTGGGAATACCTTCAGACCCATTATGCAAGTTACAGGAAGAAGGATGAGATATCAAAAGAAGAGTCAAACCTAGGTGGTAACCAGGATGCTTTTTTCAATATCTATTTTATTATTGCCCTCTCCCACATCATGAAGTTCTATTTTATTTTTTGAGCTCATACAGACCTAGGTTAATGTTTTTCTGATCAGTTCTATTTTTTGACTGTGGAGTTTTTAAACATTGCAATGGAGATGTCACCTGTGAAAAGCTACAAGGCCTTTACTATTATGTTATGTGTTGTATGTATTGTGTTATGTGTGTACACTTCTTTTTTGTGTTGTATGTCTGTATGTGCATATGTCCATATATCATATATAAGGAAAGAGCATGAAAAAATGGATCCAAATATTTTTTTTTATTTTTCACGTGAATTAAAAGGTTTAATTTAAATTGGGTAAACAGCTGTTGAGGATTGTTTTAAAATGTGAACAAAAAAGGAGGTTAACAGATCTGTTTGTTTACTTTCACCTTTCCTTTTCATTATATCTAATTCTATTCAGGATACTAAATTGTTTAGAAAATTGCTTTCTTTTAGTGCCTGCTGGAATGTTACATAATTTTTTTTTTTAGCCATCATTGCCAGAATTCCTATCTTCATCCCAGTGCTGATGAAGACAAAGATAAAACCAAACTACAGCTTCTTCGATAGCTATCAAAACAAACTGTATAAACTGATACATCAATGAATAATGTAACTCAACAAGTGATGCTCAATCAAGGAGTTAATTTACTTTGGGAGGAAATGGACATATTAATGGATTCCTCTGCTTTGAACTGCTTGCATAACTTGCCTGGACTATGTATCATTTGTATGCATTGTGAACTAACTGTTGGTGCAGCGAATTGTGGTAGTGCTGGCGTATCTTTGCTGATGGTGTCATCAGTGGTACAATTTTTCCAAAAAGAGCCATCATTTGGCTTGGTGTCGTGGCATTTTGCATCCTCCTCCCTTCTTCTAGCAAAGGCCAAATTTGGGGGCCAACAGAGGTGAGGCAAAGAACCTCACCCCCCCACACTGGTGCAAAGGCCTATCCACAAGTATGGCTGTATGCTGGACTGGTAGTCAATGACAGGTAAGATCCAACTGCAGTGGTACCAACCTAAGACAGGAGGCTGACACCTTAAGGTCAGCTCATCCAATGACGGGTAAGGACCATGTGTAGTATTGGACAATCTAAAACAGGCACAGTCCCTAAGCACATTGCTTGTTGTTTAATTAAACAGAAGGGGGGACATGTTGAGGGCCACAGCAGAGTCGGGATGATACATGGCATTTTTCCAGAAAGGAGTGGTTGAGAGGTGAAGCCAGCGAGCCATTGAGATGTTGATGGTTATGTTAAGCTGTGTATTCAGTTGTATATAGACTCCTGCTGTCCGCCTCCTGTGCCCCTCTACTTTGGAGTCCTCACGGGGATTCCTGGGGAGTTCGTGTTGGTTGGTGAAGTTCCGGTGGAGGGAGTTCCGGTGGATGTGGGGTCCCTGGAAGGCCTGTGTGGGTGGCGTTTGGTGGAGTTCAGAAATAAACTTTGTTCCTGCTTGAGTGGCTCATGATTTGTACCCAGCCAGACTGTGGCAATTCCAAACCCTAATGTTAACCCTGACCATTATTTTGACTCTAACACTAACCCTAGGACTAAACCTGGTCCTAATCCTAGACCATAACACTAGCCCTAGACCTAAACCAAATCTTAAATCTAGCCTTAACTCTAGCCCTAGACCTAAACAAAAACCAATCCCTAGCCCTTAAAGTAACCCTTAATCTAACACAAACACTAATCCTATCCCTAGACCTAAACCTAATTATAATTCTGGCTGTAACCCTAAGTCTAACACTAACCCAAACACTGACCCTGACTTAAAGAGTAAACCTAACTCTAAACGTGACCCTAACCAAAAATCTAAAATTAACACTAGACCTAGCCAAAATCCTAACGCTCAAACTAGCCCTAATCATAACCCTAGAAATTACATTACCCACAGCCCTAACCCTAGGCCTATACCTAACACAAAACCTAGAGCTAATCCTAGGCCTAAGCATAACACTAACCCTAACCCTAACCCTAACCTTAACATAACACTTGATTAGTCCTAACCCTAGCTCAAAGCCTGACCCTTATGCTAAACATAAACCTACACCTATCCCAAAATATACCCCTAACACTAGCGCTAATCCAAAACTTAACCCTAGCTCTAAACCTACCCATTACCCTAAAGCTAACCCTAAAACTATTGATAACCCTAGGCCTAACCCTAACCCAAAACCTAAGAGAAAACTAACACTAGACCTAACCCTAAACCTCACACTTGCCATAGACCTAACTGTAGCTCAAATCCTAACCCTTATCATAAACCTAAACATAACCATAGCCCTAACCCTAAACCTAAACCTCAACCTAACACTAACCATAACCCTATGCCTACATTTAACCATGTCCATTATTCTAACTCTTACCCTACACCTAATGATGATGCTAGACGTAATACAATCCTAACCCTAACCATATTCTAATCTTATTCCTAGACCTAACTCTAAACCTAACCCTCACCCTAGCCCTAACCCTAGCTCAAAACATAACCCTTATGCTAAACATAACCCTAACACTAACCCTAGTTCTAACCCTAAACCTAACCCTAACACTAACTCAAGATATTTCTGACTATAACCATAGCCCTAACCTTAGCTCTAACCTTATCCATTATCCTAACCATTACCCTTACCCTAATGCAAACCCTAGGCCTAACACTAACCCTATCACTAAACCTAACCCTATAAATTACTGTAAACATAACCTGAGCCCTAAACAAAAACTAAGCATTACCCTCATCTTGACCCTAATGCATATTTGAGCCCTAACCCTAAACACTAACCTCAACAAAACTCTTACCCGATCCTGACCCTAATAATTCCCCTAGCTCTAAATCTGACCCTTAACCCTAAACCTAACCCTTAAACTAGACCTACCATAAACCTAATCCTAAAACTGTCCTCTCCTCAACTGTAACCCCACACCTGACATTAGCCCTAGCCCTAATCCTAGCCTAACCATAACAAAAACCCCAGCCCTTATCCTAGCCCTAAACCTAGATTAATCCTAACCCTAACCCTAACCCTAGCTCTAACCCCAATATTAACCCTAGCCCTAATCTTAGCCATAATTTCACCCTATCTTAAAACCTAACCATAACCCTAGACCTAAGAATAAATCTAACTCTCACACTAGCCCTATCACTAGTTCTAACCCTATCCATTAAAGTAACCCTAACCCTAGCCCTAAACTTAGTCCTAACCCTTGCCCTATCCATAGCCCAAGCACTAATCTTAGATCATAATCTATCTCTAAATCTAACCCTGACCCGAAGCCTAAGCCTAACCCTAACACTAGTTCTAACCCTAAAACTAATCCTAAAACTAGCCTTAATGCTAGCCCTAGCCCTAAAACAAAACCGAGCCATAAGCTCTATCCCTAACCATTAAACTAAACCAAACCCTAATCATACACCTACCCCTAACCCTAGCCCTAATTTGAGTTTGAAGCCGAACCCTAAAACTAACCCTGACATTGACTCTGACATTAACACTAATCCTAGCTCTAAACATCACCCTAATCCTAACACTAACCCTAACACTAAACCTAGCCCTAGAGTTAACCCTAAAATTAGCCCTAATCATAACCCTTGTACTTACATTAACCCTAATCTGAGCCCTAACCTAAGCTTTAACCCTGACCCTAACCCTAACCCTAGCCCTAGCCCTAATCATTACCATAACACTAGCCCTAACCCTATACATTATTATAACAATAACCCTAACCCTAATGCTAACCCTAGGCCTAAACCTAACCCTATCTCTAATCCTATCCCTATCCATTTCCCTAAACCTAACATGAACCCGAATTCTAAGCCTATCATTACCCAAACACTTACCCTAATGTTAATTCAATCCCTATCTTTAAGCTTTAACCTATTCCAAACCATAACCTAGAACTTCACCTTAATAATACCCCTAGCCCTAAATCTGACCCTAACCCTAAACCTAAACCTTACAGTAGATGTACTCATAATATTAACCCTAAAATTATCTTTAAACATAATTCTAGACTTGAAATTAGCTATACTCCTAATCCTAGCCCTAACCCTAAAACAAACCCTAGCCCTCATCCTAGCCCTAAACCTAGAATTAATCATAAACCTAACCCTAGCCCTTATTCTAAACATCACCCTACCTCTAAAACTAGCATAACACCATCCCTTACCATAAACTAAATCCTAAATCTAACACTAATCCTATACTTAAACTGAACACTAACCATAAACCTAATCCTAGCCCTAATTTAGCCATATCCCTAACCCTAAACTTAAACTTATCCCTAAGACTAACAATAATTATCACACTAGCCCTATCACTAGTTCTAATCCTAGCCCTTACCATAACCCTAACACTAGCCCTAACCCTTGCCCAATCCTTAGTCCTAGTCCTAACCCTAAGCCTAAGCCTCATGCTAACACTAAACCTAATCCTAATGCTGATCATAAAACTAGCCCTAACCCTACCACTACCAGTAAAACAAAACCAAGCAATAGCCCTAACCCTAAACCTATCTTAAACCAAACCCTAACACTACACCTAGACCTAACCATAGCCTTAATTCGAGTACTAACGCTAACCTTAAAAGTATACCTGACACTGACTCATGCTAAACTCACCCTAGCTTGAAACACCATCCTAAACTTAAACCAAAATCTAACAGTAACCCTAGCCCTTATGGGAGTCCTAACACTAACACTAACCCTGACTCATATCCTAAAACTAACCCTAGATATAAATATCACCCTAAACTTAAACTTAACCCTGACACTAAAACTACACCTAAACCTTAAACTAACCCTAAAAATAACCCTAATTGTAACTCTAGTTCCTATATTAGCGATTACCCTAACCCTAATCCTAACCCTAACACAAAACTAGCCCTAATGTGAAACCTAAATATAACTTTAACTCTAACCCTATGCTACCTCTAGCCCTAAACCTAGCTCTAACTCTCTCCCTTACCCTAAGTGAAACCATAACCCTAATGGTAATCCTAGATCTATCCCTAATGCTTAAGCTAACCAAAATCCAAACCCTATTAATAGTTCTGACCCTAGCTTTCATTCTAGCTCTAATCCTATTACAAACCCTTATGCTAACCCTGACCCTTATTCTGACCCTAACACAAACCCTAGGTCTAAAACTGACACTAAACCTAGAGCAAACCCTAACACTGGCCATACCGCTAAATTATACCTAAACCTAACACTAACCCTAGCCCTAAGACTAACTCTAACTCTCACACTATCCCTATATCTCGTTCTAAGCCTATCCATTACCATAACCCTAACCCTAGCCCTAAACCTTTTCCTATCCTTAGTCTTAGCCCTAACCCTAGATCTAACCCTAACTCAAAATCTAACCCTAACCCTAAGCCTAAGCCAAACACTAAAACTAGCCCTAACCCTAATGCTAATGATAAAACTAGCCCTAACCCTAACCCTAGCAGCAAAACAAACTGAGCAATGGCCCTAACCATAAACCTTAATTTAAACCAAACCCAAACACTACACCTAGAACTAATCATAGCCTTAATTCGAATCTTAACTCTAACCTAAAATCTAACCCTGACCCTGACTCATACCCTAACACTCACCCTAGCTCTAAATACACTCCTAACCTTAAACTGAAACCTAAAAGTAGACATATTCCTAATTCAAGTCCTAACCCTAACCCTGACCCTGACCCTGACTCATATCCTAACACTAAACCTAGCTCTAAATATAATCCTAACCTTAAAACTAACCCTAACACTAGACGTACCCCTAAACCGAACCGTAAAATTAACCCTCATTGTAACCCTAGTTCTTACATTAGCCATTGGCCTATCATTAACCCTAACCTTAACACAAAAACTAGCCCTAATCCGAGCCCTATACCTAGGTTTAACCCTAACCCTAACTCTAGCCCTAACCCTAGCTCTAAGGCTATCCCTTACCCTAAGAATAAACCTAACCCTATTGGTAGCCCTAAACCTATGCCTAATCCTTAGGCTAACCAAAATCCTAACCTTATTAATAGTCCTGACCCTAGCCCTCATTCTAGCTCTAATCCTATCCCAAACCGGAACGCTAACTCTGACCCTTATTTAGACCCTAACACAAACCCTAGTTCTAAACCTGACCCTAACAATAGACTAAATCCTAACACTAACCCTGGACGTAAACCTAATCCTAAATCTAGCTTTATCTCTAGCCATAGACCTAAACAAAAACCTAGTCCTAGACCTAACAATAACCCTTATCCTAAAACAAACACTAACCCTACCCATACACCTAAACCTACTCCTAATTCTGGCTGTAACCCTAACTTGAACTCTAACCCAAACACTGACTCTTCCTTTAACAGTAAACCTAATTCTAATCCTGACGCTAACTGAAAATGTAAATCTAACACTAGATCGTGGCATAACCCTAACCCTAAAACTAGCCCTAATCATAATCCTAGCTCTTACATTACCGTCAGCTTTAACCCTAGGCCTAAACCTAACACAAAACCTCGAGCTAATCCTAGGCCTTAACCTAGCCCTAAGCATAACCCTAACCCTAACCCTAGCCCTAACTAAAACCTAACCCTCACCTTAGTCCTAACCCTAGCTCAAAACCTAACACTTACTATAAACATAAACTTAGAACTATTCCTGAATCTAACCCTAAACCTAGTCCCAATCCTAACCTTAAACAAGCCCTAACCCTAGCTCTAAACTTAACAATTACCCTAACCCTAATCCTAAACCTAATTGTAACCTTAGTTTAACCCTAACCATAATCCTAACCATAAACAGAAAACTATCCCTAGACCTAACCCTAAAATAATACTCGCTATAGCCCTAACCGTAAATCAAAGCCTAACCCTTACCATAAACCTAAACATAACCATAGACCTAACACTAACCCTAAACTTAAATCTAGCCCTGTCCCTAACCCTAAACCTACATCTAACTGTATTTATTACCCTAACCCTAAACCTAAACTTAATTATAACCATTCCCCTAACCCTAATCCTAACCCTAAACCTACCGAAATCCTATCCCTAAACATAAACCTGAACCTAACCCTTGCTCTAACCCTAATCATAGTTCAGAACCTAAGTCTTACACTAAACATAACACTAACCCTAAACCTAGCTCTAACCCATACCGTAACAAAAACTCAAGACCTAATCCTAACCAGAAATCTAGCTATAACCTTAGCTCTAACTGTATGCATTACCCTAATAATAACCCATATCCTAATGCTAATGCTAGGCCTAAACCTATCTCAAGACCTAATCCTAAACATAACACTAGGCCTAAAATTAACTCTAACTGTATCCATTACCCTAAACATAACCCTTTCCCTAATGCTAACACTAGGCCTAAAATTAACTCTAACTGTATCCATTACCCTAAACATAACCCTTTCCCTAATGCTAACACTAGGCCTAACCCTAAACCTATCACTAACCCCAACCCTATCAATTACCTTAAACCTAACCTGAACCTAAATCTAACCCTATCATTACCCTAACCATAACCCTAATGCTAATTTGAGCCCTAGCCTAAACTCAAACCTAAAAGAAACCCTAACCATGACCCTGACCCTAATAATTACCCTAACTCTAACCTAACCCATACCCTAAACCTAATAATTACATTAGACCTAGCCAAAATGTAACCCTAAAACTATCCATAACCATAACCCTAGACCTGATAGTAGCCCTAGATATAATCCTATCCCTAACCCAAACACAAGCCCTAGCCCATATTAGCACTAAACATAGCCTTAATCATAACCCTAACCTTAAACCTAGGCCTAACTTAAAACCAACCCTATCCCTAATCTTAGACCTAACTTAGCCCTATCCCTAACCCTAATCCTAACCCTCGCCCTAAAATTAAGTCTAACTCTCTTTCTAGCCCTAAAACTAGTTCTAAACCTATCCCTTACTGGAACTCTAAACCTATCCCTAACCCTAGGCCTAACCCTGGCCATTTCCTTAGCCCTATCTCTAACCCTAGACCTAACATTAACTGTAAATCTAACCCTAATGCAAAGCCTAAGCCTAAACCTAACACTAACCCTAACCCTAACCCTAATGCTACTCCTAAAACTAGCCCTAACTCTAGCCCTAGCCCTAATACAAAACCGAGCCATAGCCCTAACCCTAACTCTTAACCTAAACCAAACCCTAACCCTACAACTAGCCCTAACCCTAGCCCAAATTCTAGTTTTAAGCAGAACCTTAAAACTAACCCTAACCCTGATTCTGATGCTAACACTAACCTTAGCTTTAAACATCACCCTAAACATAACCCTAAACATAACACTAGACCTAGCCCTAACCCTAATCCTAACCCTAAAACTAGCCCTAATTGTAACCCTAGGACTTACATTAGTCATAACCCTAACCCTAGCCCTAACTTAACCCAAAACCTAGCCTAATCTGAGCCCTAAACCAAGGTTTAACCCTAACGATAACCGTAACCCTAAACCTAACACTAATAATAACCATAACCTTATCTCTAACCCTATCCATTACACTAAACATAATCCTAACCCTAATGATAACTCTAGGCCTAATCCTTAACATAATCCTAATCCTAACCCTATCCATTACCCTAAACCTAACTTGAAACGTAAACCAAACTATATCATTGCCCTAATCCTTATGCTATTTTGAGCCATAAATTTAAACCTTAACCTATCCCAAACACTGATCATGACCCTGACCCAAACAATACACTTAGCTCTAAACCTGACCCTAACCCTAATCCTAAACCTTACACTACATCTAACCTACCCCTAAACTATCTTTAAATGTATAGCTATACCTGAAATTAGCCCTAGCCATAATCCTAGCAGTAAACCTAGCCTTAATTCTAAAAAAAAAACCATAACCCGAGGTTTAACAATAATTCTACCCCTCGCCTAGCCCTAAAACTAGTTATAAACCCATCACTTACCCTAAACCTAACCATAACACTAAACCTAACCATAACCCTAAACCTAAACCTAACCCCTGCCCTAACCCTAACCCTAATACTAACACTAAGCCTAGCACTAATTCTAGCCCAAATTTAATCCTATTCTAACCCTAACTCTAGCCCTAAAGCTAACTATAACTCTTGCCCTAGTCCTAGCCCTAGTTTTATCCTTAGGACTATCCTCAATCTAGATCTAAACCTAACTCTAATTCTAAACCTAACTCTAAATTAAACTGTAATCATAAGTCAAACCAACCCTAACACTACCTCTAAACATAATGCTAATCCTAAAACTTGCCCTAGACCTGGCCTTAGCCATAAAACAAAACCAAGCCATATCCCTAACCAAAACCCTTAACCTAAACCAAACCCAAACCTTACACCTAGCACTAACCCTAACTCTAAAAATTACTCTGACCATGACGCTGACCCTAACACTAATCCTAGCTCTAATCATCACCATAATTTAAATTAACCCTAACACTAGACCTGGCCTTAACCATAACCCTAAAACTAGCCTTAATTGTACCCTAGTTCATACATTAGTCATTGTCATAACCCTAGCCCTAAACCAAACCCAAACCCTACCCCTAATTCTAGTCCTAACCCTAGCTTAAACCATAATCTTAACCCTAACATTAGCCCTAACCCTAACCCTAACCCAATCCCTAACCCTAGGTATAATCCTATCACTTACCCTAAGCCAAACCCTAAACCAAATGCTAACCCTAGTCCTAACCCTAATCCTTAGCTTAACTTAAACACTAACAGTATTACTAGTCCTAAACCTAGCCCTCATTCTAGTTATAACCCTAACCCTTACCCTTATTCTGATCCTAGCACTAACCCTACGTATACACCTGACCCTAACCATAAACCAAACCCTAACACTAGCCCTGCCAGTAAGCCTGTAACTATAACTAACTCTAACATAGATCTAGACCCAAAACTAATCCTAAATTTAGCTATAATTCTAGCCCAGAACTAAACAAAATCCTAGCTCTAGCCCTAACAATAACCCTTAACCTAAACTAAACACTTACCCTACCCATAACCCTAACACTAGGCCTAATTCTGGCTCTAATCCTAATCCTAATCTTATCTGGAACACTGACCCTGACCCTAACATTAACCCATTTCTAAACCTGACCCAAATCCAAAACCTAGTCCTAACACTAGACCTAGCCATAACCCTAACCCTAATACTAGCCCTAAACATAACCCTAGCCCTAACCCTATTTTAACCCTAATCTTAACCCTAACAGTAGCCCTAACCCTAACCATAGTCCTAACCCTAGCCCTAAACCTAACACAAAACCTAGCCATAATCCTAGGCCTAAATTTAGCCCTAAGCATAACCCTAACCCCAAACCTAGCCCTGACACTAACACTTGCCTTAGACCTAACCATAGCTCAAAGCCAAACCCTTACCCTAAACATTACCCTAGCCCTATCCTAAACCATAACCGTAACCCTAGCTCTTATCCTAACTTTAATCCTAGCTCGAACTTTAGTTCTAACCCTGGCAATTATCCTAATTATAACCCAATCCCTAACACTAAATGTAACTCTAAACATAAATGTATCCTAAGACCTAACCATAAACCTAAACCTCACCTTAGCCCTAAACCTAGTTGAATCATTAAGCCTTACACTAAACCTAATCCTAAGACTAGCACTAATCCATACCCTACCCTACACCTAACCCTAACTGTAATAAAATCTCTAGCCATAACCCAAACCCTAACCATAAACATAGCCCTAGACCTGAATGTAAACCTAACCCTCACCCTAGCCATTACCCTAGCTCAAACAGTAACATTTACCCTAACAAAAATAACCCTAGCCCTAAACCTAACACTGTAAACCAAACCCTAGCCCTATCCCTAAACCTAATTCTAATTTTAGACTTAATCCAAACTATAACGTAGCCCTAACCCTAGCTCTAAATCTATCCATTATACTAAACAAAATCCTAACCTAATGCTAACCTTAACCCTATTGCTAAACCTAACCCATCCATTACCCTAAACCTTAACTGAAGCCTAAACCTAACCCTATCCATTACCCTAACCCTAAGCCTAAACCTAAATCTAATTCAAGACCTAAATCTAAACTTTGACCGAAACCAAATGCTAACCCTGACCCTAACCCTAATAATACCCATAACTCTAAACCTGACCCTTACCCTAAACTTAGCTCTGACACTAGACCTAGCCATAACCTAACCCTAAAACTATCCTTAATCATAACCCTAGACTTGACATTAGCCCTAGCCCTAGTTCTAGCCCTGAACCTAACAGAAACCCTAGCCCTAAACCTAGACTTAATACTAACCTAAACACTAACCCTAGCCCTAATCCTAATTCTAACCCTCTCTCTAGCCATAAAGCTAGCTATAACCCCACCCATTCCCCTAAACTTAATCCTAACACCAATGCTAATCCTACCCCTAGGCCTAATCCTAACACTAACCCTAGCCCTAATTCTAGCCCTATTTTAGCTATAACCCTAACCCTAACACTAAGCCTAGTCCTAAATCTAAATCTAACTCTCGTCTTAGCCATTCCCTAGTTATAACACTATCCCTTACCGTAACACTAAACCTAGCCCTAACCCTAATGCTGGATCTAACCCTAACACTAAATCTAACCCTAACCCCAAGCCTAAATCTCACCCTAACACTATCCCTAACCCTTACACTAATTCAAAATCTAGCTCTAACCCTAGCCCTAGCCCTAAAACAAAAACGAGTTATAGCCCTAACCCTATCCCTAACCAAGAGAAGTCAAGATGAAGTGAAACCTTGAAACAGAAACTGTTCCTGACAGCAAAACTTGAAGTGAGAAGGTCCAACCGGGGAAACATGGTAATGCTAGATGAATCCTGATTGGTATCAAAGAAATTTGAACAAAACTAACTCTAACCTGAACATTAGTTCTAACCCTAGCCCTAACACTAATTGTAAAACTAAGCCTTTCCTGTTTATAGAGCTTGATCATAAAAGTCAAAAACTTGGGGTGCCTGGTAGTCAAGGTAACAGATGAATCCTGTCCAGTATCAAAAATTCTGACCAATAATTGTGGAAGGTGTTTCAGTACATGCATATTTCCCCTTTTTTCTCCTAAAGTGCTCTTGGATAATAGTTTCTTTCATGCTTCAGCTTAAGGTACTTTCACAAGGAACAAACCAGAGCATGCCCACAACGAAGTGATTGAGTGTGTGAAGTTTCATGCAGCTAGCACCAACCCTGTTTGATTTCCAGCTCCATTTCCATTCACACCTATAGGCCATAATGTAGTGAAAACTAAAAATTCAAACTGTTCCTGACACTGAACCATTGAACCTGGAAGGACAAAACTTGGGAAGCCTACTAAGGTTGATCAAAGATGAATCCTGTACAGTATCAAAGTAATCTGACCAAAAAAATTCCGAAGCTCTTTCAGTACATGTGTATTTTGCTTGCTCCTAAAGCACTCAGAGATAAACTTGTTTCTTTCAACTTCAGCTTAGGGATATTTCACAGGAAACAAACCAGAGAATTCTCACTGAGAACTGATTGAGTGTGTGAAGTTTCAAGCAGCTAGCACAAAGCCTGTTTCATTTCCAGCTTCACTTCCATTCACCCCTAAAGGACAAAAAGAAGAGAAACATGAAAATTGAAACAGTGTCAAAGAAATCTGACCAAATAATTTGGGGAGGTAGTTCAGTACATGTATATTTCCCTGTTGTCTCCAACAGTACTTACAGATAAAGATGTTTTTGGATGCGTCAGATTTGGGAAACTTTCACAAGAAAGAAATCAGAGTGCCCACAGAACAGATTGAGCGTGTGCAGTTTTAGGCAGTGTGCACCAGCCCTGTTTGATTTCAAGTTCCATTTCCATTTACCCATATAGGTCAAAATGAAGGAAACCTTAAAATACAAACTGTTCCTGACTGCAAACCATTGAAGGGATAAGGCCCAAACCTGGGGAAAATAGTAAGGCTAGGTAAAAGAAGAAATATGCCAAGTATCAAATGAATTTGAACAAAATTCATTCTAATTCTAACACTAGATCTAACCCAACCCTAAACTAATTCTAACCTGTTTAGAGTACCTATGATCATAGAAGTTCCACACTTGGGGAGCCTAGTGGCACAACTTAACAGATGAATCTTGTGCAGTAACAAAGGAATTTGATGAAAAATTGGGGGAGGTATTTCAGTACATTCATATTTCCCTGTTTTTTTTCTTAAATTGCTCATGGATAAATTGTTTTTCATGCTTCAGCGTAAGGTACTTTCACAAAGAAAAAACAAAGAGTGCCCACAGAAAGCTGATTGAGTGTGTGAAGTTTCATGCAGCTAGCACCAACCCTGTTTGATTTCCAGGTCCATTGCATTCACACCTATAAGCCATAATGAAGTGAAACCTAAAAATTCAATCTGTTCCTGACAATGAACCATTGAACCTTGAAGGCTCAAACTTGGGGAGCCTACTAAGGCTATGTCAAGGATGAATTCTGTACAGTTTCAAATTAATCCAACCAAAAAAATTTGTGTATTCTGCTTGCTCCTAAAGCACTCAGAGATAAAGCTGTTACTTTCTACTTCATCTTAGGGCTACTTCCATGGCAAACACCAGATTATGCTCACTGAAAATTGATGGAGTGTGTGAAGTTTCAAGCAGCTATCCAAAACTCTGTTTGATTCCCAGCTTCATTTCCATTCACCCCTATAAGGCAAAAAGAAGACAAACATGAAAATTGAAACTGTTCCTGAAGGCAAACCCTTTGTGTAGGAGGCCCAAATATTTGGAATATAGTCAAAATAGTAAAAAGATGAATACTGCACAGTATCATAGAAATTTTAAAACAAAACTAACCCTTACCTTAACACTAGGTCTAATCATAGTCCTAACACTAAACTTAATCTCTTTAGAGTCCCTTTGATCTTAGAAGTCCCACACTTGGGGAGCCAAGTTTGGTAGACTAACAGATGAATCTTTCACAATATCAAAGAAATCTGACCAAATAATTGGGGAGGTAGTTCAGTACATGCATATTTCCCTGTTTTCTCCTAATGTGCTCTTGTTTAAAATATTTTTAATGCTTCAGATTAAAGAACTTTCACAAGGAAAACCAGAGAGTGCCCACAGAGAGCTGATTGAGTGTGTGAAATTTCAAGCAGCTACTCCTAACTCTATTTGATTTCCAGCTCCATTTACATTCACATCTATAGACCATAATAAATTAAAATCTAAAAATTCAAACTGTTCCTGACAGTGAACTGGTAAACCTTGAAAACCCAAACTTGGGGATCCTACTAAGATGAGGAAAAGGATGAATCCTGTACAATGTCAAAGTAATCCATGCAAAAAAAATTGAAGCTTGCTCCTAAAGTGCTCACAGATAAAGTTGTTTCTTTCTAATTCAGCTTTGGGCTACTACCACAAGAAACAAATGAGAGAATGTGCCCTGAGAACTGATTGAGTGTGTGAAGTTTCAAGCAGCTAGCACAAACCCTGTTTGAATCCAACTCCATTTCCATTCACCCCTATAGAGCAAAATGAAGTGAAAGATGAAAATTAAAACTGCTCTTGAGAGAAAACCCTTTTACTTGGAGGCCCAAACTTTGGGAGCATACTAAGAGTAGGAAAAAGATAAATCCTGCCCAGTATCCAAAAGGTTGAATAAAACTAACTCTAACCCTAACACTAGTTCTAACCCTAACTCTAACCATAACCTAAGCCTAACCTGTTAAGAGAACCTTGATTATAATAGTTTTAAACTTGGGGAGACTAGGGGGGCAAGCTTACATATGAATCCTGCACAGTATCAAAGAAATTATTGACCAAATAATTGGGGGAGGTATTTCAGTACATGCATATTGCCCTGTTTTCTCCTAAAGTACTCTTGGATAAAGTTGTTTTGCATGCTTCAGCTTATTGCTACTTTTACAAGGAAGAAACCAGAGAGTGCCCACAGACAACTGATTGAGTATGTGAAGTTTCAACCAGCTAGCACCAACCCTCTGATTTCCAGCTCCGTTGTCATTTACCTATGTAGGTCAAAATGAAGTTAGATATTAAAACAAACTATTCACAACAGTGAACCATTGAATCGAAAAGGCCCAAAACTTGGGCACATAGTAAGGCTAGGTAAAAGATAAATCTTCCCAGTATCAAAGAAATTTGAACAAAACAAACTCTAACCCGAACACTAGCTCTAAAGCTAACCTTAACCCTAACCATAACACTAACCCTTACCTGTTTAGAGAACCATTGATCCTAGAAGTGCCACCTTGGGGAGCCTAATGGAGCAAGCTAAAAAATGAATACTGTGTAGTATCAAAAAAATCTCATCAAATTGTTGGGAGACTTATTTCAGTACTTACATGTTTCTCTGTTTTCTCCTTAAGGGCTCTCGGATACAGTTGCTTTTGCATGCTTCATCTTTGGCCTACCTTCAAAAGAAAGAAACCAGAGAGTGCCCACTGAGAACTGATTGTGTGAAGTTTCAACCACCTCCTGCCAACCCTGTTTGATATCCAGCCCAATTTTCATTCACATCAACAAGCATTAATGAAGGGAAACCTTAAATATAAACTGTTCCTGACATCGATCCATTGAACCGACAATTCCCAAACCTGTGGAGCATAGTAAGGCTAAGTAAAAGATGAATCCTGCCCAGTATCATAGAAATTTGAAGAAAACTAGGACTGCATGTGTGCTCTCTGTGCAGATGGAAGGCTGGGCTGTGCAGTTTCTCTGGGCACAGACAGCAGTCTCAGCCACACAGGTGCTCTCTGCACAGACGGAAGGCAGCACAGAACACAGAGGCTTTGCTTGCGGGTCACCAGACCAAGCTCTGGACACAGCACAAGTTCACTCCAGAACCACCCATGTCACCAAACACCATACATGGGTAATAGATGGAATCCATCTTGCAAAACCTTACTCGCCATCTATCAGTGGGTGTGGCTACCAGCTTGGTTCTGCAGCTTATCAGGTACCTGGTTTTCAACTCCCCTACCTCCAGCTGTGATAACTCAAGATTTTTCACACAAGCTTTTGGGGGATGTAACTATCAATGTGAAACAGCAACTGTACAGGCACCTGGTTTCCAATTCAGACATAAGAGTAGGGAGGCTCCAGGTAGAAGCTCAAGCCCTCTCACCATGGCTACCTCCACCACCCTGAGCACAGAGACTCAAGCTAGGAATCGGCAACTCCACCTACTACAAGGAAAGAAAACAGAGTTCTGAGAGACTTTTTTTTCTTTCTTACTTTTCTTTTCTTGCTCTTATCATCCATTCTCCTCTACCCTTCCCCCTCTGGTCCTGATAACCACTACATATGTGAAACCAAGAACTTTCCATGAAATTGGACTTTAAGAACTGAATCACTAGAATAGTATAATATAGAGGAATTGCATAGGCCCCAACTCACCACCTCTTTATTTCCTCTTATTTTCTTTCTCCCTCTCTTTTTTTCTTGTTATTTTTTCTTCTTTTTTCTTTCTCCCTCTATCCCACTTTCAGTCTTCTTACTTTTACTATTTATACATAGGGTAATTTTATGAATACAGATAAGGAGTTTGAATTTATACCTTCTTTCATAAATTCCCTCTGTTTATTCATTAGAGTTCTCCTCCAATGTTGCTAAGTTAGAATCATCACATACCCTCATTCCTTTCCCAATTAACATAGCATCCTACCCCTGACCCTCAGTTCTCTATACATCACCAGAAATGGTATGCCTCTTATGAAACTAATGACTATATTCTAAATAATAATTGAAGCCAACATCTGTAGACACAGAGTCTAAATATAAATGTATTTATAATGGTTAGGCTTAGGCTTCAGGTTAAGGTTAGATTTAGAGTTAGGTTTTGATCTATGTTTAGGGCTAAAGCTAAGGATAGGGCAAGAGTTACGACTAAGGTTTGGGTTAGGTTTAGGATTATGGTAAGGGATAGGGTTGGAACTAGTGATATGGCTAGTATGAGAGTTAGAGTTAGTCTTAGTGCTATGTTAGGGTTAAGGTTAGGAATAGGGCTAAATTAGGGCTAGTGTCAGTGTTAGGTTTAGACTTTGGGTTAGGGTTAGAGTTAGAGTTATGTTTAGGGTAAGGTATTGGGTTATACCTAGGTTGAGTGCTAGGGAAAGCATTAGTATTAGGGTTATGTCTAGGGTTAGGTTTAGTGTTATGATTAAAGCTAGGTTAGGGCTAGGATGAGGCCTAATTTTTGTGTCAGGGTTAGGGCTAGTATTAGGGCTATAGCTAATGTAGGTCTAGGGTTACAGTTAGGGGTAGTGTTAGGTTTATGGCTTGGTCCAGTGTAGGGGTTAGGTTTATACTAAGGGGTTTTAGAGCTAGGGTTATTATTAGGATCAGCTTGAAGGTGAGGGTTTGAGTTAGGTTAGGGTTTAGGTTTATGGCTTGAATTATCATTAGAGCTTTGGGTTAAGGTAATGAAAATGTTAGGTTTAGGATTTAGGTGTGGTTTAGTGTAATGGACAGGGTGAGATTTAGGCCTAAGGTTAGCATAAGGGTTATCATTAGGGTAATGGATAGGGTTAGACCTATGATTAGGGGTAGGGTTATGTATAGGATTAGGGCTTTTTTTTGGGTTAGGGTTAGATTTATGTTTAGGGTTAAAGCTAGGTTTAGTGGCTGGGGATGTGACTCAAGAAGCAGCGTGCTTGCCTGGCATGCACAGGGTGCTGGGTTCAATCCTCAGCAATACATACCAATAAAATAAAGATGTTGTGTCCACCAGAAACTAAAAATTAAATATTAAAAAAACTAGGTGTAGGACTCGGATTAAGGCTAGGTTTGGATTAGGTTAGGGCAAGGTTTAAGGCTACAGCTAATGTACAAAGTAGTGTTATGATTAGAGATAATGAGAGGGTCAGGGATAGGGCTATGTCTAGTGTTAGGGTTAAATTTACAGTTATGATGATGTTTAGAGCTAGGTTTAATGTTAGGGTCAAAGTCAGAGTCCAGAGTAGTTTTCAGGTTAGGGTTAGGACTAGAATTAGAGATAGGATTAGGGCTAGGTGTAGGGTTAGGGTTATGATTCGGTTTTGTTTTAGGGGTAGATTTAGGGCTAGTTTTAGGATTAGGGCTAGTGTTAGAGTGAGGTTTAGGCTTAGGTTTAGGGTTAGATTTAGAGTTAGGTTTAGATCTAGGCTTTGAGCTAGGTGTAAGGATAGGGCTAGGATTAGGGCTAAGTTTAGGGATAGGTATAGGGTGATGGTAATGGATAGGTTTAGAACTAGGTATAAGACTAGAGCAAGAGTTTGAGTTAGTATTAGGGCTAGGGTTAGGGTTGGGTTAGGGATAGTGCTAAATTAGGGCTGGGATTAGGACCAGGGTTAGTGTTAGGGTTAGGCCTAGTTTTAGGGCTAGGGTTATTGTTAGGGTTAGGATTAGGGTTAGCTTTAGGTTAAGGGATGGGATTATAGCTACTTTTAGGACTAGGGTGAGCATTAGATTTAGGGTTATGGTTAGGGATAGGTTTATGGTTAAGGCGAGGTTTATGGCTAGAATGTGGGCTAAGGTTTGTGTTAGGATTAGGACTATGATTAGAGCTAGGGCTAATGTCAGGTCTAGGGTTACAGTTAGGGAGGGTTTTAGGATTTGGTTTATAGCTAGGACTATTGTAAGGGTCAGGTTTCTTGTTAGGGTCAGGTTTAGAGCTATGGCTATTATTAGGGTCAGAGTCAGGGTTAGGGTTTTTATTAGATTAAGGTTTAGGGTTAAGGCTCTAGTTATCATTATGGTTAGAGATAGGTTAATGATAGTTTTAGGTTTAGACTTCAGGTTAGGTGTAGGATAATAAATAGGGTTATGGTTAAGGATAGGGTTAGGGTTCAGCCTAGGGTTACCAGAAGACTTAGTGTTATCATTAGGGTAATGGATAGGGTTAGAGCTAGTGATAGGGCTAGAGTTATGCTTAGGATTAGGTCTAGGTTTGGGCCTAAGTTTAGGGTTAGGGCTAAGGTTAGGCTTATGGTTAGCGTTAGGGTTAAAGCTAGGGTAGGGCTTGGATTAGGGCTAGATTTTGCAATAGGTTAGGGCTATGGTAAATGTAAGAACTTTGTTATGATTAGGGCTAGTTTTAGGGTTAATGTTAGAGGTAAGTATAGTTTTAGGGTTAGGTTTAGGGTTAGGGTGATGTTTAGAGCTAGGGTTAGTGTTAGTGTCAGGGTCAGTGTTCAGTTTAGGGTTATGGTTAATGTGAAATCCAGAATTAGGACTAGGGTTAAGACTAGGGAAGGGTTAGTGTTTGGCTTTAGGCTAAGCGTTATTATTAGGGCTAGGGCTAGGTTTTTCTTTAGGTCTAGGGCTAGAGTTGTGGATAGATTAGTATTAGGTTTAGGTCTAGGGCTAGTGTTAGGTTTAGTTTTAGATAAAAGGTTACCAGTAGGGCTAGTGTTAGGGTTCGGTTTAGGGTTAGGTTCAGGTTTAGACCTATGATTAGTGTTAGGGTCAGAATAAGGGTCAAGGTTAGTGTTAGGGTTTGGGTTTGGGTTAGAGCTAGAATGAGGACTAGGGTTAGGACTACTAATAGGGTTAGGGTTTGGGTTAGGTTAAGGATTAGGATTAGGATTAGCATTAGGTTTAGGGTTTGGCATAGGGTAAGGGATAGGGTTAGAGCTAGGGTTAGGGTTAGGGCTAGGGTTAGGGTTAAAGCTAGGTTTAGGGCTCAGATTAGGGCTAGTTTTTGTGTTAGGGTTATGGCTAGGGTTGGAGCAATGGCTCATATAATAACTATGGTTTTTAGGGTTAGTTTTAGGGTTATGGTTAGGGGTTAAACCTCTAGTGTTAGGACTAGGTTTAAGGTTAGTGTGTAATTTAGAGCTAGTGATAGTGTTAGGTTAATAGTCACGGTCAGGTTTAGTTTTAGGGTTAGGGTTAAGACTCGAATTAAGGCTAGGGTTACTGTAAGGGTTCAGTTTAAGGTTAGGGTGGTGTTTAGAGCTAGGGTGAGTGTTAGGACATGAGTCAGAGTTAGGATCAGTATTAAGGTTAAGATTAGGACTCAGATTAGGGCTAGGGTTAGGTCTAGGTGTGGTGTTAAGATTTGGTTTAAGTTAAGGTTTAGGGTTAGGGCTATTGCACGGTTTTGTTTTACTGCAAGGGTTAGGGTAAGGGTTACTTTTATGATTAGTGTTACAGCTAGGACTAGCATTAATATTAGGCTTAGGCTTAGGCTTAGGCTTAGGGTTAGATTTAGAGTTAGGGTTAGATCTAAGGTTATGACTAGGAATAAGGATTTGGCAATGGTTATGGCTAGGTTTGGGGCTAGGGTTAGGGCTAGATGTAGGATTATGGTAATGGATAGGTTTAGAAGTAGGAATAGGGCTAGTGTGAGAGTTAGAGTTAGTCTTAGGGCTAGCATTAGGGTTAGGATTAGGGATAGGGTTAAATTAGGGCTAGGATTAGGGCTAGGGTTAGTGTTCACCTTAGGCCTATAGTTAGGATTAGGGTTATGGTTAAGTTTAGGGTAAGTAATGGAATTATAGCTAGGTTTAGAGATAAGGTGAAGGTTAGAATTAGGGTTAGGGCTATGGTTAGGATCAGGGTAATGATTAAGGCTAGGTTTAGGGCTAGGATGAGGGCTATGGTTAGGGCTAGGATTAGGGCTAGGGCTAATATCATATCTAGGGTTATGGTTAAAGATAGTTTTAGGGTTAGGTTTATGGCTACATGTAATGTAAGTTTAGGGTTAGGGTCAGGTTTAGAGCTAGGGGTATTATTATGGTCACATTCTGGGTTAGAAGTTTGGGAAAGATCAAGGTTTAATGTTAGGGCTGGAATTAGCATTATGGTTAGTGTCAGTGTAATGATAGGATGAGCTTTAGGGTTTAGGTTTGGTTTAGAATAATGCATAGATTTAGGGTTAGGGAAGGGTTAGGTTTAGGCCTAGAGTTATGGTTACAGCAATGGATAGGGTTAGAGATAGGGTTAAGGCTACGGTTATGGTTTTGATTAGGGCTAGGGTTAGGAATAGGGTTAGGGTTAAAGCTCGGGTTAGGGCTTGGATTAGGATTAGGTTTTGGGTTAAGTTAGTGCTAGGGTTAGGGGTAAGGCTAATGTAAGTATCAGGGTTACAATTAGGGTTAAATTTAGGGTTAGGGTTAGTGGTAGGTCTAGTGTTAGGTTCAGGGTTGGGGTTAGGGTGATGTTTAGACTAGGGTTACTATTATGGTCAGAGTCAAGGTCAGTGTTAGTTCTAGTTTTCAGCTTAAAACTAGAATTATAGCTAAGGTTAGGGTTAGAGTTAAGGGTTGGTTTAGGTTAAGGGTTAGGGTTAGGGCTATAGCTCGGTTTTGTTTTAGGGCTAGGGTGAGGGTTAGGTTTAGGGTTTCTTCTAGGGATAAGATTATAGTACTCATAGAATTAGGGTTAGGATTAGGCCTGGGATATCATTTGGGATTAGGTTAGGGTTAGGGTAATGTTTACGATTAGATGTAGATTTAGGGCTATGTTTAATGTTAGATTGAGGTTTAAGCTTAGAGTTAGGGTTATGGTTATGTTTAGGTTTACAGTAAGGGTTAGGGTTTGAGATGGGTTAGGTCTATGGCAAGTGTGAGGTTTAAGGTTAGGTCTAGGTTTAGTTTTCCAGTTATGTTTAGGTTTAGCATTAAGCCTAGGATTATCAATAAGGTTAGGTTTAGGTTTAGAGTAATGGGTAGGTTTAGAGCTATTTTGGGGCTAGGGTTCAGGTTAGGATTAGGGCTAGTGATAGGGTTAAATTGAGGGATAGGTGTAGGTTTATGTTTAGAGTAATGTTTAGGTTTTGAGCTAGGATTAGGAGTTAGGGGAGGGTTAGGTTAGGGTTAGGGCTAGGGTTAGGGTTAGGGTTATGCTTATGGCTTGATTTAGGCCTAGGATTAGTTCTAGGTTTTGTGTTAGTTTTAGGCCTAGGGTTAGGGCTATGGGTAATGTAAGAGCTAGGGTTATGTTGAGGGCTAGTTGTAAGGTTAGGGTTATGGCTAGGTCTAGTGTTAGGTTTAGATTTTTGGGTAGGGTCATATTTAGAGATAGGTTTACTCTAAAGGCAGGGTCAGCAGAGCCGCCCCCTCCCCCTGCACCAGCAAGGTAGAGGGAACTGTGACCACGCACAGAGCAGGCCCAGCAGCCTGCTGAGGGACAGAGCCGCCCCCCACCCCCCGTGCCTCCCAGGTAGGTGGAACGGTGACCACAGACAGAAAAGGCCCAGTGGCCCATGGCAGGACAGAGCTTCCAATCACTCCTACAAGGTAGGCGGGCCTGCGACCCACCGGCAGAAGAGGAGCAGCGGCCTGCTGAGAGGCAGAGCCGCCCCCTCCCCCCCGCGCCTGCAAGGTAGACGGAACTGTGACCACCATCAGAACAGGCCAGACCTGCAACTGAGAGACAGAACAGGCCCAGTGGCCTGAGGAAGGGTAGAGCCGCCCCCCCCGCACCTGCAAGGTAGGCGGACCTGCGACCCACTGGCAGTACAGCCCCAGAGGCCTGCAGAGGGGCAGTGCCGCTGCTTGCACCTGCAAAGTTGACAGAACTGTGACCACCGACAGAAAAAGCTTAGCGGCCCGCAGACGGACAGAGCTGCCGCCCGTGCCTGCAAGGGAGACTTTGCAACTATACAAGACCAATATAAATATATAGGGGGAAAATTCAATAGCACAACAGTTTCACCAAGTAGAAAGGAACGCGAACAGTATGAAGAGACAAGGAAAGAAAGGACCACAAGCATTGCAGGTCAACTCAACGTTAGAAGAGGTAATAGCTGCAGCAGATGGAATGTCAGATAAAGAATTCAGGATATACATGCTTCAGATGATCTGGAGTCTCAAGGAAGACATCAGACAGCAAAATCAGACAATGAAAGATCACTTCAACAATGAATTACATAAACAAATCCAAGAAGCAAAAGATCAACTATACAGGGAAATACAGGTTATAAAAAACAAACAAACAGAAATCCTAGAAATGCAGGAAGCAATAAGCCAACTTAAAAACTCAATTGAGAATACTACCAGCAGAGCAGAACACTTAGAAGACAGAACATCAGACAATGAAGATAAAGTATTTCAACTTGAAAAGAACATAGACAGCTCAGCAAGACTGTTAAGAAACCATGAGCAGAACATCCAAGAAATATGGGATAACATCAAGAGACCAAATTTAAGAGTCATTGGGATACAGGAAGGGACAGAGTTTCAAACCAAAGGAATGAGCAATCTATTCAATGAAATAATACGAGAAAACTTCCCAGACTTGAAGAATGAGACAGAACCCCAAATCCTAGAAGCCTACAGGACGCCGAATGTGCAAAATCATAAGAGACCCACACCTAGACACATTATAATGAAGATGCCCAACATACAGAATAAGGAGAGAATTTTAAAAGCTACAAGAGAAAGGAAGCAGATCACATTTAGGGGTAAGCCAATCAGGATAACAGCTGATCTTTCAACACAGACTCTGAAAGCTAGAAGATCCTGGAATAACATATTTCAAACACTGAAAGAAAATGGGTTCCAACCAAGAATTGTGTTTCCAGCGAAATTAAGCTTCAGGATGGAAGATGAAATTAAAACCTTCCACGATAAACAAAAGTTAAAAGAATTTGCAGCTAGAAAACCATCTCTTCAAAACATCCTTGGCAAAACATTACAGGAAGAGGAAATGGAAAATAACAATGAAAACCAACAGTGGGAGGTAGGACACTAAAGGGGGGAAAATAATCAAAGAGGAAAACAAACCATGTTTAGTAACAGAAATAAACAAATATGGCTGGAAGAACAACCCATATCTCAATAATAACCCTAAATGTTAATGGCTTAAACTCACCAATCAAGAGACACAGGCTAGTAGAATGGATCACAAAACAAGACCCAACAATATGCTGCCTACAGGAGACGCATTTGATAGGAAAAGACATACATAGGCTGAAGGTGAAAGGTTGGGAAAAATCATGTCACTCATATGGACTTCGGAAACAAGCAGGAGTGTCCATACTCATATCAAATAAAATAGATTTCAAGCAAAAGTTAATCAAAAGGGATAAAGAGGGACACTACATACTGCTTAAGGGAACCATACACCAACAAGACATAACAATCATAAATATATATGCCCCAAACAATGGTGCAGCTATGTTCATCAAACAAACTCTTCTCAAGTTCAAGAGTCTAATAGACCACCATACAATAATCATGGGAGACTTCAACACACCTCTATCACCACTGGACAGATCTTCCAAACAAAAGTTGAATAAGGAAACTATAGAACTCAATAACACAATTAATAACCTAGACTTAATTGACATATATAGAATATACCACCCAACATCAAGCAGTTACACTTTTTTCTCAGCAGCACATGGATCCTTCTCAAAAATAGATCATATATTATGTCACAGGGAAACTCTTAGACAATATAAAGGAGTAGAGATAATACCATGCATCCTATCTGATCATAATGGAATGGAACTGAAAATCAACGATAAAAGAAGGAAGGAAAAAGAATACATCACTTGGAGAATGAACAATAGGTTACTGAATGATCAATGGGTTATAGAAGACATCAAGGAGGAAATTAAAAAATTCTTAGAGATAAATGAAAACACAGACACAACATATCAGAATCTATGGGACACATTGAAAGCAGTTCTAAGAGGAAAATTCATTGCTTGGAGTTCATTCCTTAAAAAAAGAAAAAACCAACAAATAAATGATCTCATACTTCATCTCAAAATCCTTGAAAAAGAAGAGCAAAACAACAGCAAAAGAAGCAGAAGGCAAGAAATAATTAAAATCAGAGCTGAAATTAATGAAATCAAAACAAAAGAAACAATTGAAAAAATTGACAAAACTAAAAGTTGGTTCTTTGAAAAAATAAACAAAATCGACAGACCCTTAGCCATGCTAGCGAAGAGAAGAAGAGAGAGAACTCAAATTACTAGCATATGGGATGAAAAAGGCAATATCACAACAGACACTTCAGAAATACAGAAGATAATCAAAAATTATTTTGAATCCTTATACTCCAATAAATTAGAAGAGAGTGAAGGCATCGATAAATTTCTTAAGTCATATGATCTGCCCAGATTGAGTCAGGAGGATATAGACAACCTAAACAGACCAATATCAATTGAGGAAATAGAAGAAACCATCAAAAGACTACCAACTAAGAAAAGCCCAGGTCCGGATGGGTATACAGCAGAGTTTTACAAAACCTTTAAAGAGGAACTAATACCAATACTTTTCAAGCTACTTCAGGAAATAGAAAAAGAGGGAGAACTTCCAAATTCATTCTATGAGGCCAACATCACCCTGATACCTAAACCAGACAATGACACTTCAAAGAAAGAAAACTACAGACCAATATCTCTAATGAACCCAGATGCAAAAATCCTCAATAAAATTCTGGTGAATCGGATACAAAAACATATCAAAAAAATTGTGCACCATGATCAAGTAGGATTCATCCCTGGGATGCAAAGCTGGTTCAATATACGGAAATCAATAAATGTTATTCACCACATCAAAAGACTTAAAAATAAGAACCATATGATCATCTCGATAGATGCGGAAAAAGCATTCGACAAAGTACAGCATCCCTTTATGTTCAAAACTCTAGAAAAACTAGGGATAACAGGAACATACCTCAATATTGTAAAAGCAATCTATGCTAAGCCTCAGGCTAGCATCATTCTGAATGGAGAAAAATTGAAGGCATTCCCTCTAAAATCTGGAACAAGACAGGGATGCCCTCTCTCACCACTTCTGTTCAACATAGTTCTCGAAACACTGGCCAGAGCAATTAGACAGACAAAAGAAATTAAAGGCATCAAAGAGGAAAATAAGAACTTAAATTATCACTATTTGCAGATGACATGATTCTATACCTAGCAGACCCAAAAGGGTCTACAAAGAAATTATTAGAGCTAATAAATGAATTCAGCAAAGTGGCAGGATATAAAATCAACACGCATAAATCAAAGGCATTCCTGTACATCAGTGACAAATCCTCTGAAATGGAAATGAGGACAACCACTCCATTCACAATATCTTCAAAAAAAATAAAATACTTGGGAATCAACCTAACAAAAGAGGTGAAAGACTTATACAATGAAAACTACAGAACCCTAAAGAGAGAAATAGAAGAAGATCTTAGAAGATGGAAAAATATACCATGTTCATGGATAGGCAGAACTAACATCATCAAAATGGCGATATTACCAAAAGTTCTCTATAGGTTTAATGCAATGCCAATCAAAATCCCAACGGCATTTCTTGTAGAAATAGAGAAAGCAATCATGAAATTCATATGGAAAAATAAAAGACCCAGAATAGCAAAAACAATGCTAAGCAGGAAGTGTGAATCAGGCGGTATAGTGATACCAGACTTCAAACTATACTACAGAGCAATAGTAACAAAAACAGCATGGTACTGGTACCAAAACAGGCGGGTGGACCAATGGTACAGAATAGAGGACACAGAAACCATTCCACAAAACTACAACTACCTTATATTTGATAAAGGGGCTAAAAGCATGCAATGGAGGAAGGATAGCATCTTCAACAAATGGTGCTGGGAAAACTGGAAATCCATATGCAACAAAATGAAACTGAATCCCTTTCTCTCGCCATGCACAAAAGTGAATTCAAAATGGATCAAGGAGCTTGATATCAAATCAGAGACACGCCGTCTGATAGAAGAAAAAGTTGGCTACGATCTACATACTGTGGGGTCGGGCTCCAAATTCCTCAATAGGACACCCATAGCACAAAAGTTAATAACTAGAATCAACAAATGGGACTTACTCAAACTAAAAAGTTTTTTCTCAGCAAAAGAAACAATAAGAGAGGTAAATAGAGAGCCTACATCCTGGGAACAAATCTTTACTCCTCACACTCCAGATAGAGCCCTAATATCCAGAGTATACAAAGAACTCAAAAAATTAGACAATAAGAGAACAAACAACCCAATCAACAAATGGGCCAAGGACCTGAACAGACACTTCTCAGAGGAGGACATACAATCAATCAACAAGTACATGAAAAAATGCTCACCATCTCTAGCAGTCAGAGAAATGCAAATCAAAACCACCCAAAGATACCATCTCACTCGAGTTAGATCGGCAGCCATTATGAAGTCAAACAACAACATGTGCTGGCGAGGATGTGGGGAAAAGGGTACACTTGTACATTGCTGGTGGGACTGCAAACTGGTGCAGCCAGTTTGGAAAGCGGTATGGAGATTTCTTGGAAAGCTGGGAATGGAGCCACCATTTGACCCAGCTATTCCCCTTCTTGGTCTATTCCCTAAAGACCTAAAAAGAGCATGCTACAGGGACACTGCTACATCGATGTTCATAGCAGCACAATTCACAATAGCAAGACTGTGGAACCAACCTAGATGCCCTTCAATAGATGAATGGATAAAAAAAAATGTGGCATTTATACACAATGGAGTATTACTGTGCATAAAAAAATGACAAAATCATAGAATTTACAGGGAAATGGATGGCATTAGAGCAGATTATGCTAAGTGAAGCTAGCCAATCCCTAAAAAACAAATGCCAAATATCTTCTTTGATATAAGGAGAGTAACTAAGAACAGAGTAGGGTCGAAGAGCATGAGAAGAAGATTAACATTAAACAGGGATGAGAGGTGGGAGGGAAAGAGAGAGAGAAGGCAAATTGCATGGAAATGGAAGGAGACCCTCAGAGTTATACAAAAGTACATACAAGAGGAAGTGAGGGGAAAGGGAAAAATAATACAAGGGGGACAAATGAATGTCAGTAGAGGGGGCAGAGAGAGAAGAGGGGAGGGGAGGGGAGGGGAGGGGGGATAGTAGAGGATAGGAAAGGCAGCAGAACACAACAGACACTAGTATGGCAATATGTAAATCAATGGATGTGTAACTGATGTGATTCTGCAATCTGTATATGGGGTAAAAATGGGAGCTCATAACCCACTTGAATCAAAGTGTGAAATATGATATATCAAGAACTACGTAATGTTTTGAACAACCAACAATAAAAAATTAAAAAAAAAAAGAAATAGATTTAGGGTTATTGTTAGGTTTAGGGTTAGTGTTAGGGTTAGTGTTAGCTTTAGCTTAGGGTTAGGATTGGGTTAAGGATAGGGTTAGTTTTAGGACTAGGATTTGTGTTAGGGTTAGTTTTAGTGTTAGGGTTAGGGTTAGGATTAGGTTAGGGGAATGGTTAGCATTAGGGTTAGGGTTAGGGGTGTGTTAGGATTAGATTTAGGTTTAGTATTGGGTTTAAGTTTAGGGTTAGGTTTGGAATTAGGGTTAGAGTTACGATTAGGGTTAGGGTTAGTGATAGGTTAGGGTTAGAGTTAGGGTTAAGTTGAAGTTTAGGTTTAGGGTTAGTGTTAGGTTTAGCTTTAGGTTTAGGTTTAGGGATAGGGTTAGAGTTAGTGTTAGGGTTAGGGTTACTATTAGGGTTAGGGTGAGAGTTCCTGTTAGGGTTACGTTTAGGGTTAGTGTTAAGCTTACAGTTAAATTTAGGGTTAGTGTTAGGGTTAGTGTTAGTGTTTTGGTTAGGTTTAGAGTTAGGGTTAGTGTTAGGGTTAGAGTTAGGGATAGTGTTAGGTTAGGGAAAGGGTTGGTTTAGTGTTAGGGTTAGGGTTAGTGTTAGGGTTAGTGTTAGGGTTAGGTTTGCATTAGGATAAGTGTTAGGGTTAGTATTAGTGTTATGGTTAGTTTTAGGTTTAGGGTTAGTGTTAGTGATAGGGTTAGGGTTAGTGTTAGGTTAGGGTTACTGTTGCATTTAGGGTTAGTTGTAGGATTAGAATAAGAGGTCCTCTTAGGGTTAGGGTTAGGATTAGTGTTAGGGTTAGGGTTAGCATTAGGGTTAGTGTTGGAATTAATATTAGGGTTTTAGTTACGTTTAGGGTTAGGGTTAGTATTATTTTTAGGGATAGGGTTAGGGTAAGGGTTAGGGTTAGAATTAGTGTTAGGGTTAGGGTTAGGGTAATGTTTAGGGCTAGGGTTAGGGTTATGAAAATAGTTACTGTTAGTGTTAGACATAGAGTTATGGTGAGGTTTAGGGTTAGGGTTAGTTTAAGTGTTAGGCTTTTGTTAGGGTTTGTGTTAGGGTTACAGTTAGCGTTAAGTTTAGGGCTTTGGTTACAGATAGGATTCGGGTTAAGGTTAAAGTTAGGGTTAGAATTAGGTTACGGTTAGGGTTAGGGTTAGGATTGGTGTTAGGGTTAAGGTTAGCGTTAGGATTAATATTAGGTTTAGTGTTAGGTTTACTGTTAGGATTTGTGTTGGTGTTAGGATTGGGTTAGGCTTAGGGTTACAATTAAGATTATGGTTATGGTTAGAACTAGGGTTGGTATTAGGGTTAGAGTTAGGCTTAGTGTCAGGGTGAAGATTAAGGTTAGTGTTTGTGATAGGGTTAGGTTTAGACTTAGGGTTCACGTTAAGTTTAGGGTTCTTTTTAGAGTTAGGGTGAGAGTTAGGTTTAGGGTTGGATTTAGGGTTAGTGTTAGGGTTAGTGTTTTGTTAGGGGTAGGGTTAGGGTTAGGATTATGGTTAGTTATAGGTTTAGGGTTGGGGTTAGTTAGAGAGTTAGGGTTAGATTTAGGGTTAGTGTTTATGTTAGTATTAGTGTTTTGGTAAGGTTTAGTGTTAGGGTTAGTGTTAGCTTTAGGGTTAGGGTTACTGTTAGGATTAGGGTTATGTTAGTGTTAGGGTTAGGGTTAGGCTTAGGGTTGGGTTAGTGTTAGTGTTGTGGTTAGGTTTGGGTTTAGGGTTCACGTTAAGGATAGGGTTAGGGTTAGATTTAGGTTAGGGTTAGGGTTTGGATTAGGGTTCGTGTTAGGGTTAGGGTAAGTGTTAGTGTTAGGCTTAGGTTTAGGGTTAGTGTTAGGGTTACAGTTATGGTCAGCGTTAGTGTTTGGTTTAGCATTATAATTAAGTTTAGGGTTAGATTTATGGTTAGGATTATGGTTAGTGTCAGGTTTAGAGTTAGGTTTACTTTTAATGTAAGTGTTATGGTTAGGGATAGGGTTAGGGTATGGGTAGTGTTATAGTTAGGGTTAGGGTTAGGGTTAGGATTATGGTTACCGTTAGGGTTATGGTACTGTTAGTGTTAGGATCAGGGTTAGGTTTAGGGTTAGGGTTAGGTTTAGGGTAAGTTTTAGGGTTATTGTTAGGTTTAGGGTTAGAGTTCATGTTAGAGTTAGGGTTAGGGTTAGTGTAAGGTTTAGGTTTAGGGTTAGGTTTAGTTTTAGGATTACAGTTAGTTTTGGGATTAGGTTTAGGGTCAGGGTTATGGTAAGAGTAAGGGTTGGTTTTAGGATTAAGGTTAGGTTTAGGTTAGTGTTAGGGTTAGGTTAAGTTTAGGGTTAGGGTTAGGGTTAGGGCTGGGATTGTGTTATGGTTAGTGTTAAGTTAGGATTAGTGTTAGTGTTAAGGTTAGTGTTACGGTTAGTGTTAGGTTAGGGTTAGTGTTAGTGTTAGTGTTAGGGTTAAGGTAAGGTTTATGGTTAGGGTGAGGGTTATGATTACAGTTAGTTTTACAGTTATGTTTAGGGTTAGGATTAGTGTTAGGGTTAGGTTAGTGTTAGGGTTAAGGTTAGTGTTAGGTTTAGGTTTAGTGTTATGGTTAGGGTTAGTGTTATGATTAGGATTAGAATTAGGTTTAGGTTTAGGCTTAGGGTTAGGTTAGGGTTAGGGTTAGGGTTAGTGTTAGGGTTAGGGTTAGGTTTGGGGTTAGGGTTCATGTTATGTACAGGGTTAGGTTTAGGGTTACTTAGGGTTAGGTTTAGGTTTATGGTTCATGTTAGGGTTAGGGTTAGTGTTAGATTTAGGTTTAGGTCTAGGGTTAGGCTTAGGGTTACTTTTAGGGTTAAGGTTAGCATTAGGGTTAAAGTTACTGTTATGGTTATGTTTAGGGTTAGTGTTCATGTCTGATTAGGGCTAAGGTAAGTTTTAGGGTGAGGTTTAGGTTTATGATTACAGTTAGTAATACTATTAGAGTTAGGGTTAGGTTGAGTGTTAGGTTTGGAGTTAGGTTTAGAGTTAAGTTTAGTGTTAGGTTCAGGGTTATTGTTATGGTTAGGTTTATCGTTATGATTAGGATTAGGGTTAGGATTAAGTTTGGGTTAGGGTTAGGTTAGAATTAGAGTAAGGGTTTGGGTTAGGGTTAGGGTTAGAGTTGAGGTTATGGCTCATGTTAAGGTTAGGGTTAGAGTTAGGTTTACTTGCAATTAGGGTTAGGGTTTGTGTTAGGGTAGGATTATGGTTAGTGTTAGGTTTAGGTTTAGGTTTAGGGTTAGGATTAGTGTTAGGGTTAGGGTTAGTGTTAGCATTATGTTTAGGGTTAGGTTTAGTGTTAGTGTTAGTGTTAGCATTAGGTTTAGGGTTAGGGTTAGGGTTAGGGTTAGTTTTACAGTTAGGATTAGGGTTTGTGTTAGGATAAGGGTTAGGGTTAGGGTTAGTGCTATGGTTATGGTTAGATTTAGGGTTAGGCTTACTGTTAGTGTTAGCATTAGGGTTAGTGTTAGGGTTAGAAATAGTGTTAGTGTTAAGGATAGGTTTAGAGTTAGTGTTAGGGTTAGGGTTAAGATTAGTATTAATATATGTGTTAGGGTTAGGGTTAGGGTTTGGGTTAGTGTTAGTGTTAGGGTTCAGGTTCGGGTTAGAGTTTTCATTAGTGTTAGGGTGAGGGTTATCTTTTGTGTTAGGGTTAGAGTTAGGTTTAGTTTTTGTGTTAGGGTTAGGTTTATAGTTAGCATTATGGTTAGTGTTAGTGTTAGAGTTAGTGGTACATTTAGGGTTATTTGTAGGGTTAAGGTTTGGGTTGAGGTTAGTGTTAGGGTTAGGGTTAGGTTTAGGTTTAATGTTAGGGTTAGTGTTAAGTTTAGGATTAGGTTTAAGCTTAGGTTTAGAAATAGGGTTTGGGTTAGTGTTAGGGTTAGAATTAGTGTTAGGGTTAAGGTTAGGGTATTGGTTTGGGTTAGGGTTTGTGTTAGAATTAGGGTTAGGGTTGGGGTTACATTAGGGTTAGGGTTAGGGTAAGGATACGGGTTAGGGTTAGGGTTAGGGTTATTGTTAGGGTTAGGGTTAGTGTTATGTTTAGGTAAGGGTTAGGTTTAGGGTTAGGGTTACAGTTAGGATCAGGGTTACATTTAAAATTAGGGTTAGGGTTAGACTAAGGGTTATTTTTAATGTTAGGGTTAGAGTTAGAATTAGTGTTAGCGTTAGGGTTATCATTTGTAATAGGGTTAGGATTAGGTTTAGGGTTTGTGTTAGTGTTAGTTGTAGGGTTAGTTTTATGGTTAGTATTAGGTTTAGAGTGAGGCTTAGGGTTAGTTTTAGGGTTAAAGTTAGGGTTAGGGTTAGTGATAGGGTTAGGGTTAGGGTTAGTGTTAGGGTTAGGGTATAGTTAGGGTTAAGGTTAGTGTTCACTTTAGGGTTATGTTTAGGGTTAGTATAGGGTTAGGATTGGGGTAAGGGTTAGCGTTAAGATTTAGGTTTGATTTAGTGTTAGGGTTACAGTTAGGGTGAGGGTTAGGGTTATGTAAGGGTTACAATGAGTGTTACATTAGGGTTAGGGTTATGGTTTGGGTTACAGTTTTTGTTAGGGTAAGGATTAGTGTTGCATTAGTGTTGGGGTTAGAGTTAGGTTTGGGGTTATGGTTAGTGTTAGGGTTAAGGTTAGAGTTAGGTTTATATTTGATGTTAGGTTATGTTTAGGTTTAGGGTTAGTGTTATGGTTAGGGTAAGTGTTATTTTAAGGGCTAGGGTTAGGGTTGGGGTTAGTGGTAGGCTTAGAGTGAGGTTAGGTTTAGGGTTCGAGTTAGGGTAAGGGTTATGATTCAGGATAGGTTAGGATTACTCTTTGGGTTAGGATTAGGGCTAGGGTTAGGGTTACAGTTAGGTTAGGGTTAAGTTTAGGGTTAATTTTAAGATTATATTAGGGTTATGGTTAGGGTTAGTTTTGGGGTTAGAAATAGAGTTAGAGTTAGAGTTCAGGTTATGTTTAGGGTTTGTTTTAGAGTTAGGGTTAGGATTAGGGTTAGTAATAGGTTAGAGTTATGATTTGTGTTAGAGTAAGTGTTAGGGTTAGGGTTTGTGTTAGGGTTAAAATTAGATTTAGATTTTGGGTTATGGTTAGGTTTAAGAGGGTTAAAGTGAGGCATAGGGTTAAGGTTAGGGTTAGTTTTACGGTTACAGATAGGTTAGGGTTAGTGTTAGGTTTATGGTTAGGGTAACGTTAGGATTAGGGTTAGGGTTAGAGTTAGCTTTAGGGTTAGTGTGAGGGTTAGGGTTAGGTTTAGTTATGGTTAGTTTTAGGGTTAGTGTTAGGGTTAGGGTTAGGTTAAGTGTTCGGGTTAGGGATAGGGTGTTACATTTAGGGTTATGGTTAGATTTAAGATTAGTTTTGGGGTTACTGTTAAACTTAGATTTAAGGTTAGTGTATGGTTAGAGTTAGGGTTAGTGTTAGGGTTATGGTGAAGCTTAGGGTTAGTGCTAGGTTAGGGTTAGGGTTAGGGTAAGTGTTAGGGTTAGGGATAGAGTTAGGTTTAGGGTTATTGTTAGGATTAAGTTTATGTTTAGGGTTAGGATTAGGGTTATTGTTTGAGATAAAGTTACTGTTAGGGTTAGGATTTGTGTTAGGGTTAGTTTTAGGATTAGTGTTAGGGTTAGGGCTAAGTTTAGTGTTAGGGTTAGGTTTACGGTTAGGGTAAGGTTAAGGTTAGGGTTATTATTAGGGTTAGGGTCAGGGTTGGGTTTAGGTTTAGGGATAGAGTTAGGGTTACTGTTAGTGATATATTAGAAACAGGGTAAGAGTTAGGGTTAGGAATAGGGTTAGGATTAGGGATAGATTTAGGATTAGGGTTAGTGTAATGGTTAGGATTAGGTTTAGGTTTAGGGTTAGGGTTATTGTTAGGTTTAGGGTTAGGGTTAGGGCTAAGGTAAGGATTAGGATAAGGGTTTTGGGTAAGGTTTAGGGTTAGGGGTACGATTATGGTTACGGTTAAATTAGTGTTAGTGTAGGTTTAGGGTTAGGTTTAGAGTTAGGTTTAGGTTATGGTTAGGGTTAGTGTTAGGTTTAGGGTTAGGTTTAGAGTTAGGATTAGGTTATGGTTAGGGTTAGGGTTAGGGTTTGTGTTAGGGTTAAGGTTATGGTTAGTGTTCGATTTAGTTTTAAAGTTAGGGTTAGGGTTAGGGTTAGTATTAGGGTTAGGTTAGAATTAGGGTTAGGTTTAGGTTTAGCTTATGGTTAGAATTAGGATGAGGGTTAGAATTAGGCTTAGAATTAGGTTATTGTTAAGGTTAGTGGTAGGGTTAGGGTCGGGGTTAGTTTTAGGGTTAGGGTTTGGGTTAGAGTTAAAGTTAGGGTTAGTGTTAGGGTTAGTGTCAGGGTTGCTGTTAAGGTTAGAGTTAGGGTTAGGGTTATGGTTTGTGTTAGGATTAAAGTTACTTTTAGTGTTATGGTTATGGTTAGGGTTAGGGTAAAATTTTAGTTTAGGGTTAGGGTTAAGGTTAGAGTTACTATTAGTTTTAAGGTTACAGCTAGGGTTCATGTTAGGGTTAAGTTTTAGGTTAGTGTTAGCTTTAAAGGTAGGGTTTGTGTTGAGGTTATGGTTAGGGTTATGGATATGTTTATGATAAAGTTTAGGATTAGGGTTAGAGTAAGGTTAGATTTAGGTTAGGGTTAGGGTTAGGATTAGGGTTAGGGTTAGGGTTAGGGTAAGGGTTTGGGTTAAATTAAGTTTAGGATGAGATTTATGGTTCATGTTAGAATTAAAATTAGTGTTCATATTAGGTTTATGGTTAGGGTTAGGGTTAGTGTTAGGGTTAGGGTTATATTTAGTGTTAAAGTTAGGGTTAGGGTTAGTGTTAATGTTAGGGTTAGGGTTAGGTTAGAATTACGGTTAGTGTTAGGGTTAGGGTGAGGGTTAGGGTTAAGATTAGAGTTAGGGTTAGGGTTAAGATTAGTGTTAGGGTTAGGGTTAGGGTTTGGGATAAATTAGGGTTAGGTTTAGATTTATGGTTTGTGTTATGATTAAGGTTAGGTTTTCTGTTAGTTTTATGTTTAGGGTAAGGGTTAGGGTTAGGGTTAGTGTTAGGGTTAGGTTTATTGGTAGGGTTATATTTATTATTAGGGTGAGGGTTAGTGTTATGGTTAGGATTAGGGTTAGGGTTAGAGTTGGGGTTAATGTTGTGTTTGAGTTATATTTAGTGTTAGAGTTAGGATTAGGGTTAGGGTTAGAGTTAGGATTAGGTTTAGATTTAGTGTTATGTTTAGGATAAGAGCTAGGGTTAGGTTTAGTGTTTGGGTTAGGGTTAGTATTAGGTTTAGGGTAAGGGTTAGGGTGAGGCTTAGGGTTTGTTTCAGGGTGAGGATTAGCTTTAGGGTTAGGATTAGTGTTGTGGTTAGGGTTAGGGTTAGGTTTAGGTTAAGGATAGTGTTTAGTTTAGGGTTAGTGTTAGGGTTATTGTTAGGGTTACTGTTACAGAGAGGGTTAGTGTTAGGGTTGTGATCGGGTTAGGATTAGGGTAAGGGTTCATGTTAGGGATAGGGTTAGGGTAAGTGTTATGTTTTGGTTTAGGGTGAGGGTTAGAGTTAGGGATAGGGTTAGGGTTAGGGTTAGGGTTAGTGTTAGGTTAGTGTTAGAGTTGGGGTTAGGATTAGGGTAAGGATTAAGTTAACTGTTAGGGTTCTGGTTAGGGTTAGGTTAGGGTTACTGTTAGGGTTATTGTGAGGGTTAGTGTTATGGTTAGTGTTAAGATTAGGGTTAGGGTTAGTGTTAGGGTTAGAGTTTCGGTTTGTGTTATAGTTAGGTTTAGGGTTAGTGTTAGTGTTTGAATTGGGGTTAGTATTAGGTTTAGCGTTAGGTTTAGGGAGTGGGTTAGGGTTAGGGTTAGGTAAGGGTTTGGTTTAGGGTTAGGTTAGGTATATGGTTATGGTATGGGTTAGGGTTTGTGTTAGTAATAGGGTTAAGGTTAGGCTTAGGGTTAGGGTTATATTAGGGTTAGGGTTATATTAGGGTTAGGGTTAGGGTGAGGGTTAGGGTTAGGTTTCAGATTAGTGTTAGGATTAGGGTTATTGTTAGGGTTAGGGTTATGTTTAGGTAAGGGTTAGGTTTAGGGTTAGGGATATGGTTAGGCTCAGGGTTAGGCTTAATGTTAGGGTTAGGGTTAGTCTCAGGGTTTGTTTTAGCATTATTGTTAGTGATAGAATTAGTGTTAGCATTAGCGTTAGCATTTGTGATGGGGTTAGGATTAGTTTTACGATTTGTGTTAGGGTGAGAGTTAGGGATAGTTTTATGGTTAGTATTAGGTACACAGTGAGGCTTAGGGTTAGTTTTAGGGTTATAGTAAGGGTGAGGGTTAATGTTAGGGTTAGGGTTAGAGTTAAGGATAAGTTTAGAGTATAGTTAGGGTTAAAGTTAGTGTTAGATTTAGGGTTTGGGTTAGGGTTAGGGTTAGTATAGGTTTAGGTTTGGGTAAGGGTTAGTGTTAAGATTCGGGTTTGAATTAGTGTTAGGGTTAGAGTTAGGGTTAGGGTTAGGGTTATGTAAGGTTTAGGGTAAGTGTTAGGTTAGGGTTAGGGTTTGGGTTAGGGTTTTTGTTAGAGTTAGGATTAGGGTTACATTAGGGTTAGGGTTAGAGTTAGGGTTAGGATTAGGGTTAAAGTTAGGTTTAATGTTAGGTTATGTTTAGATTTAAGGTTAGAATTACGGTTAGGGTAAGTGTTAGTTTAAGTGTTAGGGTTAGGGATAGATTTAGGGTTAGGCATAGGGTGAGGGTTAGGTTCAGGGTTCGAGTTAAGGTTAGGGTTAAAGTTCAGGATAAGTAAGGGTTATTTTGGGGTTAGGATTATGGTTAGGGTTAGTGTTAAGGTTAGGGTTAGGGTTAAGTTTAGGGTTAATTTTAAGGTTATGTAACATTTAGGGTTATGGTAGGGTTAGTTTTGGGGTTAGATTTTGAGTTAGAGTTAGAGTTCAGGTTATGTTTAGGGTTAGTTTTAGAGCTAGGGTTAGGATTAGGTTTAGGCTTAGTGTTAGAGTTAGTATTAGGGTTAGAGTTATGATTTGTGTTAGGGTAAGTGTTATGGTTAGGGTTTGTGTTAGGGTTAAAGTTAGATTTAGGTTTGGGGTTATGGTTAGTAAGAGGGTTAAAGTGAGGCATAGGGTTAGGTTAGGGTTAGTATAATGGTTACAGGTAGGTTAGGGTAAGTGTTACGGTTAGGGTTAGAGTTAGTGTTAGTGTTAGGGTTAAGGTTAGGGTTAGGATAGGGTTAAGGTTAGGGTTAGGGTTAGGGTTAGGGTTAGTGATAGAGATAGGGTTGAGTTTAGGTAGGGTTGGGGTTAGGGTTAGGGTTAGTGTTAGGGTTAAGTTTAGTGTTAGTATTAATGTTAGTGTTAGGGTTAGGGTTAGGGTTAGTGTTCGTGTTAGGGTTAGGATTAGTGTTAGGTTTATGTTTAGGGTTAGTTTTACATTTAGGATTATGGTTAGGGTTAGGATTAGTGTTTGGGTTAGTGTTAGAGTTAGGTTTAGGGATAGTGTTATAATTAAGATTAGGGTTAGGGTTAAGGTTAAGGTGAGGCTTACGGTTAGTGTTAGGGTAGGGTTAGGGTTAGGATTAGAGTTAGTGTTAGGGTTAGGGCTAAGTTTAGGGTTTGTGCTTGGGTTAGGTTTATGGTTAGGATAAGGTTATGGTTAGTGTTTGGGTTAAGTTCACGGTAAGGTTTAGTGTTTGTATTAGGGATAGATTTAGGGTTAGTGTTATTGTGAGGTATAGGGTTAAGGTTTTTCTTGCCAATAGGGTTAAAATTAAGGTATGGTTAGTGCTAGGGATAGGGTTAGGGTTAGTGTTAGGAATAGGGTAAGGGTTTGGGTTAGTGTTAGGTTTTGGTTAGGGTTAAGTTTCGTTATGGTTAGGATTAGGGTTAGGGTTTGTTTTATGATTAGTTTTAGGGGTAGGGTTGCGGTTAGAATTTGGGTTAGGGTTAGAGTTAGGGTTAAGGTTAGGGTTAGGTTTAATGTTATGGTTAGGGTTAGAATTAGGGTGAGCGTAAATTTTAGGGTTAGGGTTATGGTAAAATTAGTGTTAGTTTTAATGTTAGGGCTTAGTGTTAGGTTTAGGATTAGGGTTTGTGATGGGGTTATGGTTAGTGTTATATTTTGGTTATGATAAGGATTTGGATTAGGGTTAGAGTTAGGTTAGGGTTAGGGTTAGTTTTAGGGTTAGGTTTAGGGTTAGGGTTAGGTTTAGGTTTGGGATTAGTGTTTGTAAAAGGGTTAGTGTTAGGGTTAAATTAGGGTTAGGGTTAGGGTTAGGGTTCATGTTAGGGTTAGCGTTCATGTTAGGTTTAGGTTTAGGGTTAAGGTTAAAGTTAGGGTTAGTGTTAGGTTTAGGGTTAGCGTTAGTGTTTGGGATAGGGTTATAGTTAGGATTAGGTTTACTGTTCGTGTTAGTGTTAGGGTTAGTTATAGGTTTAGGGTTAGTGTTAGTTGAGGGTTAGGTTTAGTGTGAGGGTTAGGGTTAGTGTTAGGTTTACAGTTAGGGTTAGGTATAGGGTTTGGATTAGGGTTACAATTAGCGTTAGATTCAGTGTTAGAATTAGGGTTAGGGTTAGGATTAATGCTAGAATTAGTATTATGGTTGAGTTAGGGTTAGGGTTTGTGTTAGGGTTAGTGTTAGGTTTAGGGTTAGGGTAAGTGTTAGGGTTAGGGTTAGGGTTAGAGTTAAGTTTAGAGTTCGTGTTAGGGTTAGGGTTAGGATTAGTGTTAGGGTAAGGGTTAGGGTTAGAATTAGGGTTAAGGTTAGTGTTACTTTAGGGTTAGGGTTAGTGTTAGGTAAAGGTTTAGGGTTAGGGTTAGGTTTAGCATTAATGTTAGGGTTAGGGTTAGCTTTAGGGTTAGGGTTGGGGTTAGGGCTATGGTTAAGGTTAGGTTAAGGTTAGTGTTTGGTTTAGGTTTTGGGTTAGTGTTAGGGTTAGGTTTAGAGTTATGGTGAAGGTTAGTGTTAGGGTTATGGTTTGGATTCGTGTTAGGGTTAGGGTTAGTGTTAGTGTTAGGTTTAGGTTTAGGTGAGGTATAGAGTTAGGGTTAGGGTTATTTTTAGTGTTACATTAGTTTATGGTTAGGGTTAGGGTTTGTATTAGGTTTAGTGTTAGGGTTAGAATTAGGGTTGGGTTTAGGTTAAGGTTAGGGATAGGATGAGATTTCATGTTAGTGTAAAGGTTAGGGTTAATGTTAGTATTAGGTTTAGGTTTCAGGTTAGGGTTAGTGTTAGGGTTAGGGTTAGGGTTAGGTCTTTAGCATTAGAGTTTGGGTTAAGGTTATAGTTAGATTTAGGTTTAGTGTTAAATTTTGGGTTAGTGTTAGTGTTAAGTTTAGGGTTAGGGTTAGCGTGAGGATTAGGGTTAGGGTTTGAATAGGTTTAGGGTTAAGGTTATTGTTACGGTTGCAGTTAGGGATAGAATTATGTTTAGGTAAGGTTTAAGTTTAGGGTAAGGTTTACAGTTAGGATTAGGGTTAGCTTTAGGTTTTGGGTTAGGGTTAGTTGTGGGTTTAGATTTAGTGTTAGGTTTAGTGTTAGGGTTAGATTTAGGGTTACGATTAGGATTAGGTTTATAGTGAGGCTTAGGTTTAGTGTTAGGGTTAGTTTTAGGGTTAGGGTTAGGGTTAGGGTTAGTGTTAGGGTTACGGTTAGGGTTAACTTTAGTGTTAGGTTTAGAGTTAGGTTTAGAGTTAGAGTTAATGATAGGGCTGGCTTTGGGGTAAGAGTTTGTGTTAACATTGGGGTTAGGGTTAGTGTTAGGGTTACGGTTAGGGTTAACTTTAGTGTTAGGTTTAGAGTTAGGTTTAGAGTTAGAGTTAATGATAGGGCTGGCTTTGGGGTAAGAGTTTGTGTTAACATTGGGGTTAGGGTTAGTGTTAGGTTTAGTGTTAGGTTTAGGGTTAGGGTTAGGTAAGGGTTAGGGTTAGGGTTATGTTAGGGTTAGGGTTATGGTTATGGTTAGGGTTAGGGTTAGAGTTAGTGTTAGGGTTAGTGTTAGGGTTAGGATTAGGGTTAGGTTTAGTATTAAGTTTTTGGTTAGGTTGATGGTAAGTGTTAGGGTTGGGGTTACTGTTAGTTTTATGGTTAGGGTTAGTGTTAGTGTTACAGTTAGGATTAGATTTGGTTTAGGGTTAGGGTTAGGGTTAGTGTTAGGGTTAGGGTTAGGGTGAGGCTTCGGGTGAGTGCTAGGGTAAGGATTAGGTTTAGAGTTAGTGTTAGGTTTAGGTTTAGGGGTAGGGCTAGGGTTAGTGTTAGAGTTAAAGTTAGGATTAGGGTTAGGGTTAGTTTTAGGGTTAAGGTTAGGATTTGGGTTATGGTTAATTTTAGTGTTTGTGTTAGTGTTACGGTTACAATTTATGTTAGTGTTAGTGTTCGGGTTAGAATTAGGGTTAGTGTTAGTTTAAGGTTTTTGGTTAGGTTTAGGGTTAGTGTTAGGGTTTGGTTTAGTGTTAGTTTTAGGTTACGATTAGGATTATTGTTAGTGTTTTGTTTAGGGTTAGGTTTAGGGTTAGAGTTCGTGTTAGGGTTAGGGTTAGGTTTAGGGTAAGCTTTAGTGTTCATGTTAGGGTTAGGGTTAGGGTTAGGGTGAGGTTAGGGTTAGGTTTAGGGTTATGGTTAGAATTAGTGTTAGTGTAAAGTTAGGGTTAAGGTTAGTATTAGAATTAGAGTTAGGGTTATTGTTAGGGTTAGGGTTAGGGTTTGTGTTAGGGTTACCAATGGGGTTACATATAGGTTTACGGTTTCGGTTAGGAGGGTTAAGGATAGGTTTAGGGTGGGTTATGGTTAGTGTTAGTATTAAATTTATTGTTATTTTTAGGGTTATGGTTAGGGTTAGGGTTACTGTTAGGATTAGTGTTAGGGTTACAGTTAGGGTTAGGGTTAGGGTTCTTGTTAGGTTTAGGCTTAGGGTTAGTGTTAAGTTTAGGTTTAGGGTTTGGGTTAGGGTTAGGGTAAGGGTTAACATTAGTGTTTGGTTTAGGGTTATAATGAGGTTCAGGGTTAGTGTTAGTGTTAGAGTTAGGGTTAGTGTTATGTTTAGGGATAGGGTTATGGTGAGGACTAGGTATAGTGTTAGGTTTATAGTTAGGGTTAGGATTAGGGTTAGGGTTAAGATTAGGATTAAAATTAGGGTTAAAGTTAGTGTTAGGGTAAGGGTTAGACTTAGGGTTAGGTTTTCTGTTATGGTTATTGATAGGTTTATGGTTAGGTTTAGTGTTAGGATTGGGGTTATGGTTTGGGTGAGTGTTAGGCTTAGTGGTATGGTTAGTTTTAGAGTTCGTATCAGGGTTACAGTTAGGGTTAGTGTTAGTGTTAGGATTTGGTTTTGTATAGGTAAGTGTTAACATTAGGGTTAGGTAAAAGTTAGGGTTATGGTTTGGGTTGGGGTTGTTGCTAGGTATAGGATTAGGGTTAGGGTATGTGTTAGCGTTAGTGTTAGGTTTTGTGTTAGGGTTATGGTTAGTTTTATGGTTAGGTTTACGGTTAGGGTTAGTGATAGGGTTCGGTCTAGGGTTAGGGATAGGATTATGTTAGGGTTAGGGTTTGGGTTAGGGTTAGGGTTAGGGTTCATGTTAGGATTAGGATTACAGTTTGGGTTAGTGTTAGGGTTAGGGTTAAGTTTAGGGTTACTTTTAGTTTGGGGGGTAGGGTTACCTTTAGGTTTAGGTTTAGGTTTAGGGTTATGGTTAGGGTTAGTGTTAGGTTTAGGTTTAGGGTTAGGTTTACGGTTTTTTAAGTTTATGTTTAGGGTTAGTGTTAGTGTTAGGATTAGGGTTAGTGTTAGGTTTAGTGTTAGGGTTAGGGTTAGGTTTAGGGTTAAGCTTCGTGTTATGCATAGGGTTAGGCTTAGGGTAAGTGTGAGGGTTGGGTTAGGGTTACAGTTAGAGTTAGTGTTATGGTTAATATTAGGGTTAGTGTTAAGTTTAAGGTTAGAATTATGATTAGGATTAGTGTTTGGGTTTGATTTAGGATTGGGGTTAGTGTTTGTGTTAGGGTTGGGGTTAACATTAGGTAAGGGTAAGGGTTAGGGATAGATAAGAGTCAGGATTATGGTTGGGTTAGGGTTTGTGTTAGGGTTAGAGTTAGAGTTAGTGTTAGTGTTAAGGTTGGGGTTAGGATTAGTGTTAGTAATAAGGTTAGGGTTAGGTTTAGGGTTAGTGTTAGGGTTAGGGCTAGGGTTAGGGTTTGGGTTAGAGTCGGGCTTAGAGGAATGGTTAGGGTTAGTGTTAGGGTTAGGTTTAATGTTCAGGTTAGGGTTAAGGTTAGGTTTGGGGTTAGGGTTAGGGTTTGAATTAAGGTTAGGGTTATGTTTAGTTTTAGTGTTAGGATTAGTGTTAGTGTTAGGTTTTGCTTTAGGGTTACTGTTAAGGTTAGGGTTAGGTTTAGTGTTAGGGTTAGGGTTAGGTTTAGGTTTAGTGTTAGGGTGAGGATTAGGGAAGGGTTAGTGTTAGAGTTAGGCTTAGGTTTATGGTTCATCTTAGGTTTAGGTTTAGGGTTAGTGAAATGACTAGGGTTATGGTTAACTTTAGTTGTAGTGTTAGGGTTAGGGTAAGGATTAGTATTAGGGATTGTGTTAGGTTAGGAATAGGTATGGGTTAGTGTTAGGGTTGGGTTATGGTTAGGGTTAAGATTAGTGTTAGGGTTAGGGTTACAATTGAGGTTAGTATTAGGGTATGGGTTAGGGTTAGGTTTAGGCTTAGGGTTAGGTTAGTTTTAGGGTTAGGTTTAGAATTTGAGTTAAGATTGGGGTTAGGTATAGTGTTATCATTAGGGTTATGATTAGGATTAGGGTTAGTTTTAGTTTAAAATTTTACATTAGGTTTAGGGTTAGGGTTAATGGTAGGGTTAGAGTTAGGGTTAGGGTTAGTTTAGGGTTAGAGTTAGGGTTAAGGTAAGGGTTAGGATTAGCATTAGGGTTAGAGTTAGGTTTGGAATTAGGGTTCATGTTAATGTTAGGGTTAAGAGGAGTGTTAGGGTTAAGTTTAGGGTTAGGGTGAGGGTTAGGGTTAGGGTTAGATTTAGTGTTAGTGTTTGTTTTAGCATTGGGGATAGGGTTAATTATAGTGTTAGGGTTAGGAATACGTTTATATTTAGTGTTACGGTTACAGTTAGGTTTAGGGTTAGTGTTTGGTTAGGGTTAGGGTTCGGGTTAAGGTTAGTGATAGGGTTAGGTTTAGGATTAAGTTTAGTGTTAGGGTTAGGTTTAGGGTTAGTATTAGGGTTAGGATTAGGGTTTGAGTTAGGATTAGGATTAGTGTTAGGGTTAGGTTTAGGGTTAGAGTTAGGATTAGGTTAGGGTTAGGATTAAAGTTAGTGTTAAATTTTGTGTTATGGTTGTGTTAGGGTGAGTGTTAGGATTAGATTTAGGGTGAGGGTTAGTGTTAGAATTAGGGTTAGGGTTAGGTTTAGGGTTAGTTTTAGGGTTAGGGTTAGGGTTCAGTTTAGGGATACTGTTAGGTTTAAGGTAAGGGTTGGGATTAGGGTTAGGATTAGGGTCATTGTTCAAATTGGGGTTTCTGTTAGGGTTCGGTTTAGTGTCAGTGTTAGTGTTAGGGTTAGAGTTGGGTTTAGGTTTGTGTTAGGGTTAGAGTCAGGGTTAATTATAGTTTTAGGGTTAGGAATAGGTTAGGGTTAAGGTTAGAGTTAGTGTTATGGTTAGGATTAGGGTTAGTGTTAGGGTTAGTGTTATGATTAAGTTTATGGTTAGTGTTAGTGTTAGTGTTATAGTTAGGGTAAGTGTTATTGAAAGGGTCAGTTTTAGGGTTAGTGTTAGGGTTAATGTTAGGGTTAGTGTTAGGTTTAGGGTTAGCATTAGGGTTAGTGTTAGGTTTAGGGTTAGGGTAAGGGTTAGTTAAGGTTAGGGTTAGGGTTTGTGTAAGGGTTAGGGTTAGGGTTATGGATAATTTTAGGGTTATATTTAGGGTTAGAATTAGAATTAGGTTTAGTGTTAGGATTATGATTAGGTTTATAGTTACAGTTAATATTACTGTTAGGTTTAGGGGTAGAGTTAGGGTTAGTGTTAGGGTTAGGGTTAGTGTTAGGGTTAGGTTTATTGTTCGGTTTGGGGTTATGTTTAGGGTTAGAATTAGTGATAGGTTTAGGATTGGAGTTAGGTTTATTGTTAGGGTTAGGTTTGGGGTTACGTTTAATGTTGGGGTTAGGTTTAATGTTAGGGTTAGGGTTAGGGTTAGTGTTAGGTTTAGTGTTAGGGTTAGCATTAAACTTAGGGTTTGTGTTAGAGTTAGGGTTATGATTTGTGTTAAGGTTAAGGTTAGGTTTAGAGTTGGGTTTAGGGTTAGTTTTAGGGTTAGTTTTAAGGTTAGTTTTAAGGTTAGGGTTAGGAATACGTTTAAGGTTTGTGTTAGGGTTTAGGATTAGGGTTAGAATTAGTGTTCGTGTTAAGGTTAGGGTTATGGTCAGTTTTAGGGTTAGGGTTAGGGTTAGGGTAAAAAAAGGGTTATGTTTAGGTTTATTGTTAGTGTTTGTGTTGGGGTTATGGTTAGGGTTTATTATACTGTTCGGTTGAGGTATAGGTTTAGAGTTAGTTTTAGGGTTAGGGTTAGGTTTAGGGTTGTGTTATGATAAGTGTTAGGGTTAAGATTAGTGTTAGGGTTAAGATTAGTATTAGGTTATGGGTTAAGATTAGTGATACGTTTAGGTTTAGGATTAAAATTAGTTTTAGGGTAAAGATAAGTGTTAGGGTTAGCGTTAGAGTTAGTTTTAGGGTTAGGTTTAGGGATTGAGTTAGGATTAGGGTTTGGGTTATTTTTAGGGTTAGTGTTACAGTTAGGATTAGGATAGGGTTAGGGTTAATGTTTGTGGTATGTTTGTGTATGGGTTAGTGTTAGGATTAGGTTTATGGTTAGGTTTAAGTTTATGGTTAGGGTTAGGGTTAGATTTGTTTTAGGGTTAGGGTTAATTTTAAATTTAGGGTTAGTGTTAGGGTTAAGTTAAGGGTTAGGATTAGAGTTAGGGTAAGTGTTAGTGTTAGAATTAGAGTTTGTGTTAGGGTTCGGGTTAGGGTGAGTGTTAGTGTTAGATTTAGGGTTAGGGTTAGGACTGTGTTGGTGTTAGGGTTAGGGTTAATTATACTGTTAAGGTTAGGGATAGGTTTAGAGTTAGTGTTAGGGTTAGGGTTATGGTTATGTTTAGGTTTAGGGTTATGTCTATGGTTAGTGTTAGTGTTATGGTTTAGAGTTCTTGTTAAGGTAAGGGTTAGTGTTAGGGTAAGGGTTAGGTTTAGGGTTAGTGTTAGGGTTAGTATTAGGTTAGTATTAGGATTAGGGTTAGGGTTAGTGTTAGGGTTTGTGTTAGGTTAGGGTTCGGGTAAGGGTTATGGATAAGTTTAGGGTTAGGGTTAGGGTTAGGGTCAGGTTAGTGTTAAAATTATGATAGGTTTAGATTTAGAGTTAATATTAGTGTTAGGGTTAGGGGTAGAGTTATGGTTAGTGTTAGGGTTAGGGTTAGGGTTAGTGTTAGGTTTGGGGTTATGTTTAGGGTTAGTGTTAGTTTGGGGGTTATGCTTAGGGTTAGAATTAGTGATAGGATTAGGTTTGGGTTTAGGTTTATTGTTAGGGTTAGGGTTAGGGATAGTGTTAAGTTTAGTGTTAGTGTTAGTGTTAGTGTTAGGTTTAGGTTTAGGGTTAGGGTTAGTGTTAGGGTTAGGGTTAGGGTTAGACTTCGGGTTCGTGTTAGAGTCAGGGTTATGGTTTAGATTAGGGTTAATGTTAGCTTTAGGGTTAGGGTTAGGGTTAGGGTTGGGTTTGGGGTTAGCGTTCGGGTTAGGGTAAAGATTAGGTTTAGAATTAGGGTTAGGGTTAAGTTTAAATTTCTGGTTAGGGTTAAGTTAAGGCTTAGGGTTAGTGTTAGGGTTAGAATTAGTGTTCATGTTAGTGTTAGGTTTACAGTGAGTGTTAGGATTAGGATTAGGGTTAGGGTGAGGGATAGGGTTAGGGTTAGATTTAATGTTAGTGTTTGTGTTAATGTTAGGGTTTATTATAGTGTTAGAGTCAGGGATACATTTAGAGTTAGTGTTAGGCTTAGGGTTAGGGTGAATATTAGGTTTAGGTTTAGGATTAGGGTTATGTTTGTGTTAGTGTTTCTGTTATGGTTAGGTTTAGGTTTAATTATAGTGTGAGGGTTAGGGATAGGTTTATAGTTGTTGTTAGGGTTAGGGTTAGTGTTAGGGCTAGGGTTAGGTTTATGGTTAGGTTTAGGGTTTGTGTTAAATTTAGTGTTAGGGTTAGGTTAGTTTTAAAGTAAGGGTTAGAGTTGGAGTTAGGTTTAGTGTTAGGAATAGGGTTAGGATTGTGTTAGGGTTAAGTTTAGGGGTATGGTTTTGTTAGGGTTAGGGTTAGTGTTAGAGTTATGAATAGGATTAGGGTTATATTTTGGGTTAGAATTAGGGTTAGGTTTAGTGTTAGGATTATGGTAAGGTTTAGAGTTAGAGTTACTGTTAGTGTTAGGGTTAGGGGTAGAGTTAGGGTTGGTGTTAGTGTTAGGGTTAGGGTTATTGTTAGGGTTAGGGGTAGGGTTAGGGTTAGTGTTATGGTTAATGTTAGTGTTAGGGTTAAAATTAGGGTTAGTGTTAGAGTTAGGGTTAGGGTTAGGGATAGGATTTGAATTAGTGTTGGGGTTAGGGTTAGAATTAGGTTTAGGGTTGGGTTAAGGGTTAGAGTTAGTGCTAGGGTTAGGGTTACCATTAGGGTTAGGGTTAGGGTATGATTATGGTTAGTGTAACGGTTAGATTTAGGGTTACAGTTAGATTTTGTATTAGGGTTAGGGTTAGGGATAGGCTTAGGGTTACGGTTAGGATTATGGTTAGGGTTGGGGTTAGGGTTAGGGATAGTGTTTCTTTTAGGGTTTGGATTAGTGTTAATGTTAGTGTTAGGGATTGGGTTGGGATTACTTTTAGAAATAGCCTTAGGTTGGGGTTAGGGTGAGGGTTAGTGAGGTTAAGGTTATGGTTAGGGTTAGTGTTAGGGTTTGGGTAAGTGTTAGGTTTAGTGTTCAGGTTGTGTTAGTGTTAGGCTTAGTGTTAGGGTTAGCATTAGGGTTAGGTTTAGAATTAGTGTTAGGGTTAGGGTTAGTGTTAGGTTTAGGATTAGTGTTTGTGTTTGTGTTAGTGTTAGGGTTAGAGTTAGAATTTGTGTTACGTTTAGGGTTTGAGTTAGGGTTAGGGTTAAAGATGGGATTAGGGTTAGGATTAGTGTTAGGGTTATGGTTAGTGTTAGGGTTAGTGTTAGGGTGAGGGTTAGGGTGTGTGTAAGGGTTAGGGTTAGTGTTAGAAAAGGGTTACATATAGGATTAGGGTTAGGGTTAGGGTTATTGTTAGTGTTTGGGTTTGCACTAGGGTTCATTATGGGGTTAGTTTTAGGGTTAGTGTTAGGTTGGTTTAGGGTTAGTGTTAGGGTTAGGGTTAGAGTTTGTTTTACGGTTATGGTTAGGGTTAGATTTAGGGTTAGTGTTAGGGTTAGAATTAGGGTTTGTGTTAGTGTTAGAATTAGAGTTCTGGTTAGGTTTAGAGATAGTGTTAGGGTTAGGTTTCATGTTATGGTTAGCAATAGTTTAATTAGAAATAACTTGAGGTTTAGTGTTAGGGTTAGTGTTATGGTTAGGGTTATTGTTAGTGTTAGGGTTAGTGTTAGTTTTACGTTACTATTAGGGTTAGGGTTAGGTTTATGGTTAGGGTTATTGTTATGGTTAGGTTTTGGGTTGTGGTTAGTGTTCAGATTAGGGTAAGGTTTAGTTTTGGGTAAGGGTTATGGTTAGGTTTAGTGTTAGGATTAGCGTTAGTGTTAGTATTAGGGCTAGGGTTTGGGTTAAGGTTAGGTTAGTGTTAGGGTTAGGTTTACAATAATGATTAGGATTAGGTTTAAGGTTAGTTTTGGGGTTAGTGTTAGGGTTTGTGTTATGGTTAGGTTTAGTCTTAGGGTTAGGCTTAGGTTTAGGATTAGTGTTAGTGTTAGGGTTACAGATAAAATTAGAAATGTGTTAGGTTTAGGAATAGGTTTAGGTTTATTGTTAGGGTAGGGTTAGTGTTAGTATTAGGTTTAGGTTTAGGGTTAGGTTTAGGGTTATTGATAAAGTTATGGTTGGTTTAGGGTTAGTGTTAGTTTTAGGTTTGGGTTAGGGTTAGGGCTAATGTTAGGGTTGGGTCATGGTTAGAGTTAGTGTTAGGGTTAGCAATAGGGTTAGGTTTAGGGTTAGTGTTAGTGTTAGGGCTAGGGTTAAAGTTGGGATTTGTGTTAGGGTTAGGGTTATTGTTAATGTTAGGTTTAGTGTTAGTATTTGTGTTAGGGTTAGAGTTATGGATAGTATTAGGATTTGTTTTAGGGTTAGGTTAGAGTTAATGTTAGGGTTATAGTTAGGGTTATGGTTAGGGTTAGGGTTGGTTTAGTGTTAGGGTTAGTGTTAGTATTAGGGTTAAGGTTAGGGTATGTGTTAGGTGTAGGTTTAGGTTTAGTGTTAGGTTAGGTTTACGGGAAGGATTAGTGTTAGGGTTAGGGTTAATATTTGTGTTAGGATTTGCATTAAGGGTTGGGATAGGGTTAGTGTTAGGGTTAAGGTTAGGGTTAGGGTTAGGGTTAGCAATAGTGTTATGTTTAGAGATAGGTTTAGGGTTAGTGATAGGGTTAAGGTTAGGGTTAGGGTTAGTGCTATGGTTAGCGTTAGGGTTAGGGATATGGTTAGTGTTAGGGATAACGTTAGAGTTAGCTTTAGGGTTATTGTTTGGGTGAGTGTTAGGGTTAGGTTTAGGGTTAGTTTAGTGTTAGGGTTTGGGTTAGGGTTTGTGCTGGTGTTAGGGTTTGGGTTAGTTTTAGGTTTATCATTAGGTTTAGGGTTAGTGTTAGGGTTTGCATTAGGGTTATTGTTAGTGTTAGGGTTTGTGTTAGGGTTAGATTTACGATTAGTGTTACTATTAGGTTACAGTTAGTGTTAGTGTTAGGTTTAGGGTTAAGGTTCATCTTAGTTTTAGGGTTAGGGTTAAGATTAAAATTAGGGTTGGAGTTAAGTTTAGGGTTAGTGTTACTGTTAGGGTTAGGGATAGTGTTAGTTTTAAGAATAGGTTTAGGGTTTATATTAGGGTTAGGGTTAGGTTTAGATTAGCATTACAGTTAGGGTTAGGGTTAGGGTGAGTGTTAGGATAAGGGTTAGTGTTAGGGTAAGGGATAGGGTTAGTGTTAGGTTTAGCATTATGGTTTGTGTTAGGTTTAGGGTTAGGGTTTGGGTTAGGGTTAATGATAGGGCTAGGCTTATGGTTAGGATTAGTGTTAGAGTTAGGGTTAATGTTAGTGTTTAATTTTGCATTAGAGTTAGTGTTAGGGTTAGGGTTAAGGTTAGGGTTAGGTTGAGGGTTAGGATTAGTGTTAGTGTTAGGTTAGGGATAAGTTTAGAGTTAGGGTTAGGGTTAGGGTTCGGGTTAGCATGAGTGTTAAGGTTAGGGTTAGAGTTAGATTTAGTGTTAGTGTTTGGGTCAGCGTCAGGTTTAGGGTTAAGTATAGTGTTAGGGTTAGGGATAGGATTAGAGGTAGTGTTAGGGTTAGGGTTAGTGTTATGGTTATGGTTAGGGTTATGTTTAGGATTAATGTTAGATTTAGGGTTAGGGTTAGAGTTAGTTTTAGGCTAAGAATTAGGATTAGTGTTAGGGTTCAGATTAGTTTTAGGCTTAGGGTTAAGTTTAGGGTTACTTTTAGAGTTAGGGTTAGTATTAGGTTGAGTGTTAGGGTTTGAGTTTGGGTTTGTGTTACATTTAGGGTTATGGTTATGGTTAGAATTAGTGATAGGATTAGGGTTGGGGTTAGGTTTAGTGTTAGATTTAGGTGAGGGTTAGTGGTAGGGTAACTGTTAGAGTTAGGTTTTCGGTAAGGGTTATTGTTAGGGTTAGTGTTAGGGTTAGACTTAGGGTTAGGGTTAGAATTTGTGTTAGGTTTTGGTTTAGGGTTGGGATTATAGTTAGTATTAGGGTTGGGGTTAGGGTTAGGGTTAGGTTTGGAGTTAGGGTTAGGGTTAGTGTTAGGGTAAGGGTTAGGGTTAGGGTTATGTGTAGGGTTAGTGTTAATGTTAGGGATAGGGTTAGTGTTAGTGTTAAGGTTACAATAATGTTTAGAGTTAGGGTTAGGTTTAGGGTAGGGTTAGGTTTTGTGTTAGAGTTAGGGTTAGGGTTATGTTAGGGTTAGGTTTATGGTTAAAATTATTGTTAAGGATAGGATTATGTTTAGTGTTAGTATTAGGGTTAAGGTTAGGGTTAGGGTGACTGTTAGAGTTAGGGAGAGTGTTAGCTTAGTGTTTGTGTTAGTGTTTGAGTTAGTGTTAATGTAAGTGTTAGGTTAAGGTTAGGTCTAAGTTTAGTGTTATGGTTAGGGTTAGTGTTTGTGTTAGGGTTTGTGTTAGAGTTAGGGTTAAAGTTAGGTTTGGAATTACGGTTAAGACTACCATTAGGGTTACGATTAAGGTTTCCTGAAATCTCAGCAAATATTTTTTCACCCAATCGTGATGATACTTGGCGGTAATGATCAGTACACCAATCCCACTTGACCACCTAAAGTTCGTTGTTCCAGATTGAAGCGTTCGTTTGCAGTAACAGATTGAATTTTTAGTTTTCACTCTGTTTAGTCCTAAGTGATAGATGAATTTAGAACTCTAAAACGAAAATGATTTGTGCTAGCTTCTTGAATATTGAGACATTAAAGTGGTTCTCAGTGCTGTCTCTATGATATTTTTGCTCTTGAAGTAGCACTGAGCAGAGACTGGGGAAAAACACTCACATTTGAAAGTCTTTGCAAAGCTTCCAGAGCCTGAACTCTCAGCAAATATTTTTTCACCCAATCGTGGTGATACATGGAGGTGATGATCAGTACACCAATCCCACTTGGCCACCCAAACTTCATTATCCTAGGTAGAAGAGTTCGATTGCAGTAACAGATTCAATTTTCAGGTTTCAATGCATTTTCTCGTTTAGGAAGAGAAGCAGTTGGAACTCTTTATCAAACAGAGTTTGTGGTAGCTGCTTGATACTTGATAACGTGAATTAGTTCTCAGTGCTATCTCTATAGTTTGTTTCTTCTTGAAGTAGCCCTAAGCATAGACGTGTAAAAAACACTTAAATTTGAAAGACTTTTGCAAAGCTTCCACAGACTCCGAGATTCCTGAAATCTCAGCAAATGTTTTTTCACGCAATCTTGATGATATTTGGCGATAATGATCAGTAAACCAATCCCACAAGGCCACCCCAAATTTCGTTCTTCTACATTAAAGCATTCGTTTGCAGTAACAGTGTGAATTTTTAGTTTTCATTCTGTTCTCTCATATATTGACAGATGTAGATGGACGTTGAAATCAAACAGGGTTTTTGCTACCTGCTTGACACTTGAGAAAATAAAGTAGTTCTCAGTGCTATCACTACGGTTTGTTTCCTCTTGAATTAGCCCTAAGCAGAGAGTTCGGAAAAACCCTTTCATTTGAAAGACTTTGCAAAGCGTATAAAAAACTACGAGTTTCCTGAAACCTCAGAAAACATTTTTTCACCAAATATTGACGATACTTGGAGGTAATGATCAGTACACAAATTCCACTTGGCCCCCCAAATTTCGTTCTTCTAGGTTGAAGCATTCGAGTGCAGTAGTAACATTTTGAATTTTTAGGTTTAACTCTGTTTTCTCCAATATTGATAGATGTAGTTGGAACATCAAACACGCTTCAAACTTCACACAATAAAATAGTTCTCAGGGCTATCTCTATGAATTGATTCCTCTTGAAGTAGCCTAGGTAGAAAGTGGGGAAAATCACTTGCATTTGAAAGCCTTTGACAATTTTCACCAAAATTACGAGTTTCCTGAAATTTCAGAAAACATTTTTTCATCCAATCTTGCTGATACTTGGCTATAATGATCAGGAAACCAATCCCACTTGACCCCCCAAATTTCGTTCTTTTAGGTTGAAGGGTTCGTTTGCAGTAACAGTTGAATATTTAGGTTACACTCTGTTTTCTGCTATATTGATAGAGTTAGTTGGAACCCTAAATCAAACACGGTTTTTGCTAGCTGTTGGAAACTTCACACAATAAAGTGGTTCTCAGTGCTGTCTCTGTGGATTGTTTAATCTTGAAGTAGCCTAAGTAGAGACTGGGGGGAAACACGTGCATTTGAAAGCCTTTGACAAGCTTCCAAAAACCTACGAATTTCCTGAAATCTCAGAAAACATTTTTCACCTAATCTTGCTGACACTTGGCGGTAATGATCAGTACACAAATCCCAGTTCGCCACCCAAATTTCGTTCTTCTAGGTTGAAGCGTTTGTTTTCACTAACATTTTGAATTTTCAGATTTCACTCTGTTTTCTCCTATATTGATAGATGTAGTTTTAACCCTAAATCAAACACGGTTTTTGCTAGCTGTTTGAAACTTCACATGATAACGTGGTCCTCAGTGCTGTCTCCGTGGATTGTTTCCTCTTGAAGTAGCCTAAGTAGAGACTGGGAAAAAAAACTTGCATTTGAAAGCCTAGGACAAGCTTCCAAAGAACTACGAGTTTCCTGAAATCTCAGAAAACATTTTTTCACCCAATCTTGCTGACACTTGGCTATAATGATCAGTACACAAATCCCACTTCCCCCCCCCCAAATTTCGTTCTTCTACATTGAAGCGTTCGTTGCCAGTTACATTTTGAAATTTTAGGTTTCACTCTGTTTTCTCGTATATTGAGAGATGTAGTTGGTACCCTAAATGAAACAGGGTTTTTGCTAGCGGTTTAAAACTTCACACATTAAAGTAGATCTCAGAGCTATCTCTATGCTTTGTTTCCTATTGAAGTAGCCTACGTAGAGAGTGGGGAAAATCACTTGCATTTGAAAGCCTTTGACAAGTTTCCCAAAAACTACGAGTTTCCTGAAATCTCAGAAAATATTTTTTCACCCAAACTCGCTGACACTTGGCGATAATGATCAGTACACAAATCACACTTGGGCCCCCAAATTTCGTTCTTCTAGGTTGAAGCGTTCGTTTGCAGTAACATTCTGAATTTTTAGGTTTCACTCTGTTTTCTGTGATCAGTACACAAATCCCACTTCACCACCCAAATTTCGTTCTTTTAGGTTGAAGCGTTCGTATACAGTAACAGTTGAATATATAGGTTTCACTCTGTTTTCTGCTCTATTGATAGATGTTGTTGGAACCCTAAATCAAACACGGATTTTGCTAGCGGTTTTAAACTTTCACACATTAAAGTAGTTCTCAGTGCTCTCTTTATGCTTTCTTTCCTCTTGAATTAGCCTAGGTAGAGAGTGGGGAAAATCACTTGGATTTGAAAGCCTTTGACAAGTTTCCCAAAAACTACGAGTTTCCTGAAATCTCTGAAAACATTTTTTCAACCAAACTCGCTGACACTTGGGGATAATGATCAGTACACAAATCACACTTGGGCCCCCAAAATTCGTTCCTCTAGGTTGAAGCGTTCGTTTGCAGTAACATTCTAAATTTTTAGGTTTCACTCTGATTTCTGCTGATCAGTACACAAATCCCACTTCACCACCGAAATTTCGTTCTTTTAGGTTGACTCGTTCGTTTGCACTGACATTTTGAATTTTTAGGTTTCACTCTGTTTTCTCCTATATTGATACATGTAGTTGGAACCCTAAATCAAACACCGTTTTTGTTAGCTTCTTCAACTTCACACAATAAAGTCGTTCTCAGTGATATCTCCATGCTTTGTTTCCTCTTGAAGTAGCCTTACTAGAGGCTGGGGGGAAACATGTGCATTTGAAAGCCTTCGACAAGCTTCCAAAAACCTACGAATTTCCTGAAATCTCAGAAAACATTTTTCACCTAATCTTGCTGATACTTGGCGGTAATGATCAGTACACAAATCCCAGTTCGCCACCCAAATTTCGTTCTTCTAGGTTGAAGCGTTCGTTTTCACTAACACTTTGAATTTTCAGATTTCTCTCTGTTTTCTCCTATATTGATAGATGTAGTTTTAACCCCAAATCAAACAGGGTTTTTGCTAGCTGTTTAAAACTTCACACAATAAAGTAGTTCTCAGTGGTATCTCAATGCTTTGTTTCCTCGTGAAGTAGCCTAGGTAGAGAAGGGGAAAATCACTTGCATTTGTAAGCCGTTGAATAGTTTCCCCAAAACTACGAGTTTCCTGAAATCTCAGAAAACATTTTCTCACCCAATCTTGCTGATACTTGGCGGTAATAATCAGTAGACAAATCCCACTTCTCCCCCCAAATTTCGTTCTTCTAGGTTGAAGCGTTCGTTTGCAGTAACATTTTGAATTTTTAGGTTTCACTCTGTTTTCTCCTATATTGATACATGTAGTTGGAACCCTAAATCACACACGGTTTTTGATAGCTGTTTGAAAAGTGACAAAATAAAGTGCTTCTCAGTGCTGTGTATGTGGTTTGTTTCCTCTTGAAGTAGTCTAAGGAGAGACTGGGAAAAACACTTGACTTTGAAAGACTTTGACAAGCTTCCAAAGAACTACGAGTTTCCTGAAATCTCAGAAAACATTTCTTCACCCAATCTTGCTGATACTTGGCCGGAATGATCAGTACACAAATCGCACTTGGCCCCCAGGTTTCGTTCTTCTAGGTTGAATCGTTCTTTTGCACTAACATTTTGAATTTTTAGATTTCACTCTGTTTTCTCCTATATTGATACATGTAGTTGGAACCCTAAATCACACACGGTTTTTGGTAGCTGTTTGAAAAGTGACAAAATAAAGTGCTTCTCAGTGCTGTGTCTGTGGTTTGTTTCCTCTTGAAGAAGTCTAAGTAGAGACTGGGAAAAAACACTAGACTTTGAAAGACTTTGACAAGCTTCCGAAGAACTACGAGTTTCCTGACATCTCAGAAAACATTTCTTCACCCAATCTTGCTGATACTTGGCAGTAATGATCAGTACACAAATCCCAGTTCGCCACCCAAATTTCGTTCTCTAGGTTGAAGTATTCGTTTTCACTAACATTTTGAATTTTCAGATTTCACTCTGTTTTCTCCTATATTGATAGATGTAGTTTTAACCCTAAATCAAACACGGTTTTTGCAAGCTGTTTGAAACTTCACACAATAAAGTAGTTCTCAGTGCTATCTCAATGCTTTGTTTCCTCGTGAAGTAGCCTAGGTAGAGAAGGGGAAAATCTCTTGCATTTGTAAGCCGTTGAACAGTTTCCCCAAAACTACGAGTTTCCGGAAATCTCAGAAAGCATTTTTTCACCCAATCTTGCTGATACTTGGCGGAAAGGATCAGTACACAAATCCCACTTCTCCCCCCAAATTTCGTTCTTCTAGGTTGAAGCGTTCGTTTGCAGTAACATTTTGAATTTTTAGGTTTCACTCTGTTTTCTTGTATATTGATAGATGTAGTTGTTACCTTAAATCACACACGGTTTTTGATAGCTGTTTGAAAAGTGACAAAATAAAGTGCTTCTCAGTGCTGTGTCTGTGGTTTGTTTCCTCTTGAAGTAGTCTAAGGAGAGACTGGGAAAAAACACTGGATTTTGAAAGACTTTCACAAGCTTCCAAAGAACTACGAGTTTCCTGAAATCTCAGAAAACATTTCTTCACCCAATCTTGCTGATACTTGGCGGGAATGATCAGTACACAAATCCCACTTGGCCCCCCAGATTTCGTTCTTCTAGGTTGAATCGTTCGTTTGCACTAACATTTTGAATTTTTAGGTTTCACTCTGTTTTCTCCTATATTGATACATGTAGTTGGAACCCTAAATCAAACACCGTTTGTGTTAGCTTCTTGAACTTCACACAATGAAGTAGTTCTCAGTACTATCGCCATGCTTTGTTTCCTGGTGAAGTAGCCTAAGTAGAGACTGGGGGGAAACACGTGCATTTGAAAGCCTTTGACAAGCTTCCAAAAACCTACGAATTTCCTGAAATCTCAGAAAACATTTGTCACCTAATCTTGCTGATACTCGGCGGTAATGATCAGTACACAAATCCCAGTTCGCCACCCAAATTTCGTTCTTCTAGGTTGAAGCGTTCGTTTTCACTAACACTTTGAATTTTCAGATTTCACTCTGTTTTCTCCTATATTGATAGATGTAGTTTTAACCCCAAATCAAACACGGTTTTTGCTACCTGTTTGAAACTTCACACAATAAAGTATTTCTCAGTGGTATCTGAATGCTTTGTTTCCTCGTGAAGTAGCCTGGGTAGAGAAGGGGAAAATCACTTGCATTTGTAAGCCCTGGAATAGTTTCCCCAAAACTACGAGTTTCCTGAAATCTCAGAAAACATTTTCTCACCCAATCTTGCTGATACTTGGCGGTAATGATCAGTAGACAAATCCCACTTCTCCCCCCAAATTTCGTTCTTCTAGGTTGAAGCGTTCGTTTGCAGTAACATTTTAAATTTTTAGGTTTCACTCTGTTTTCTCGTATACTGATAGATGTAGTTGTTACCCTAAATCACACACGGTTTTTGATAGCTGTTTGAAAAGTGACAAAATGAAGTGCTTCTCAGTGCTGTGTCTGTGGTTTGTTTCCTCTTGAAGAAGTCTAAGTAGAGACTGGGAAAAAACACTAGACTTTGAAAGACTTTGACAAGCTTCCGAAGAACTACGAGTTTCCTGACATCTCAGAAAACATTTCTTCACCCAATCTTGCTGATACTTGGCAGTAATGATCAGTACACAAATCCCAGTTCGCCACCCAAATTTCGTTCTTCTAGGTTGAAGCATTCGTTTTCACTAACATTTTGAATTTTCAGATTTCACTCTGTTTTCTCCTATATTGATAGATGTAGTTTTAACCCTAAATCAAACACGGTTTTTGCTAGCTGTTTGAAACTTCACACAATAAAGTAGTTCTCAGTGCTATCTCAATGCTTTGTTTCCTCGTGAAGTAGCCTAGGTAGACAAGGGGAAAATCTCTTGCATTTGTAAGCCGTTGAACAGTTTCCCCAAAACTACGAGTTTCCGGAAATCTCAGAAAGCATTTTTTCACCCAATCTTGCTGATACTTGGCGGAAATGATCAGTACACAAATCCCACTTCTCCCCCCAAATTTCGTTCTTCTAGGTTGAAGCGTTCGTTTGCAGTAACATTTTGAATTTTTAGGTTTCACTCAGTTTTCTTGTATATTGATAGATGTAGTTGTTACCCTAAATCACACACGGTTTTTGATAGCTGTTTGAAAAGTGACAAAATAAAGTGCTTCTCAGTGCTGTGTCTGTGGTTTGTTTCCTCTTGAAGTAGTCTAAGTAGAGACTGGGAAAAAACACTGGATTTTGAAAGACTCTGACAAGCTTCCAAAGAACTACGAGTTTCCTGAAATCTCAGAAAACATTTCTTCACCCAATCTTGCTGATACTTGGCGGGAATGATCAGTACACAAATCCCACTTGGCCCCCCAGATTTCGTTCTAGTAGGTAGAATTGTTCGTTTGCAGTAATATTTTGAATTTTTAGGTTTCACTCTGTTTTCTCCTATATTGATACATGTAGTTGGAACCCGAAATCACACACGGTTTTTGGTAGCTGTTTGAAAAGTGACAAAATAAAGTGCTTCTCAGTGCTGTGTCTGTGGTTTGTTTCCTCTTGAAGTAGTCTAAGGAGAGACTGGGGAAAAACACTTGACTTTGAAAGACTTTGACAAGCTTCCAAAGAACTACGAGTTTCCTGAAATCTCAGAAAACATTTTCTCACCCAATCTTGCTGATACTTGGCGGTAATGATCAGTAGACAAATCCCACTTCTCCCCCCAAATTTCGTTCTTCTAGGTTGAAGCGTTCGTTTGCAGTAACATTTTGAATTTTTAGGTTTCACTCTGTTTTCTCCTATATTGATACATGTAGTTGGAACCCTAAATCACACACGGTTTTTGATAGCTGTTTGAAAAGTGACAAAATAAAGTGCTTCTCAGTGCTGTGTCTGTGGTTTGTTTCCTCTTGAAGAAGTCTAAGTAGAGACTGGGAAAAAACACTAGACTTTGAAAGACTTTGACAAGCTTCCGAAGAACTACGAGTTTCCTGACATCTCAGAAAACATTTTTTCACCCAATCTTGCTGATACTTGGCGGTAATGATCAGTACACAAATCCCACTTCTCCCCCCAAATTTCGTTCTTCTAGGTTGAATCGTTCGTTTGCACTAACATTTTGAATTTTTAGGTTTCACTCTGTTTTCTGCTATATTGATACATGTAGTTGGAACCCTAAATCAAACACCGTTTGTGTTAGCTTCTTGAACTTCACACAATAAAGTCGTTCTCAGTACTATCGCCATGCTTTGTTTCCTGGTGAAGTAGCCTAAGTAGAGACTGGGGGGAAACACGTGCATTTGAAAGCCTTTGACAAGCTTCCAAAAACCTACGAATTTCCTGAAATCTCAGAAAACATTTTTCACCTAATCTTGCTGATACTTGGCGGTAATGATCAGTACACAAATCCCAGTTCGCCACCCAAATTTCGTTCTTCTAGGTTGAAGCGTTCGTTTTCACTAACACTTTGAATTTTCAGATTTCACTCTGTTTTCTCCTATATTGATAGATGTGGTTTTAACCCCAAATCAAACACGGTTTTTGCTAGCTGTTTGAAACTTCACACAATAAAGTAGTTCTCAGTGCTATCTCAATGCTTTGTTTCCTCGTGAAGTAGCCTGGGTAGAGAAGGGGAAAATCACTTGCATTTGTAAGCCGTTGAATAGTTTCCCCAAAACTACGAGTTTCCTGAAATCTCAGAAAACATTTTCTCACCCAATCTTGCTGATACTTGGCGGTAATGATCAGTAGACAAATCCCAGTTCGCCACCCAAATTTCGTTCTTCTAGGTTGAAGCGTTCGTTTGCAGTAACATTTTAAATTTTTAGGTTTCACTCTGTTTTCTCGTATATTGATAGATGTAGTTGTTACCCTAAATCACACACGGTTTTTGATAGCTGTTTGAAAAGTGACAAAATGAAGTGCTTCTCAGTGCTGTGTCTGTGGTTTGTTTCCTCTTGAAGTAGTCTAAGGAGAGACTGGGAAAAAACACTTGACTTTGAATGACTTTGACTAGCTTCCAAAGAACTACGAGTTTCCTGACATCTCAGAAAACATTTCTTCACCCAATCTTGCTGATACTTGGCAGTAATGATCAGTACACAAATCCCAGTTCGCCACCCAAATTTCGTTCTACTAGGTTGAAGCATTCGTTTTCACTAACATTTTGAATTCAGATTTCACTCTGTTTTCTCCTATATTGATAGATGTAGTTTTAACCCTAAATCAAACACGGTTTTTGCTAGCTGTTTGAAACTTCACACAATAAAGTAGTTCTCAGTGCTATCTCAATGCTTTGTTTCCTCGTGAAGTAGCCTAGGTAGAGAAGGGGAAAATCTCTTGCATTTGTAAGCCGTTGAACAGTTTCCCCAAAACTACGAGTTTCCTGAAATCTCAGAAAGCATTTTTTCACCCAATCTTGCTGATACTTGGCGGAAATGATCAGTACACAAATCCCACTTCTCCCCCCAAATTTCGTTCTTCTAGGTTGAAGCGTTCGTTTGCAGTAACATTTTGAATTTTTAGGTTTCACTCTGTTTTCTTGTATATTGATAGATGTAGTTGTTACCCTAAATCACACACGGTTTTTGATAGCTGTTTGAAAAGTGACAAAATAAAGTGCTTCTCAGTGCTGTGTCTGTGGTTTGTTTCCTCTTGAAGTAGTCTAAGGAGAGACTGGGAAAAAACACTGGATTTTGAAAGACTTTGACAAGCTTCCGAAGAACTACGAGTTTCCTGAAATCTCAGAAAACATTTCTTCACCCAATCTTGCTGATACTTGGCCGGAATGATCAGTACACAAATCCCACTTGGCCCCCCAGATTTCGTTCTTCTAGGTTGAATCGTTCGTTTGCACTAACATTTTGAATTTTTAGGTTTCACTCTGTTTTCTACTATATTGATACATGTGGTTGGAACCCTAAATCAAACACCGTTTTTGTTAGCTTCTTGAACTTCACACTATAAAGTCGTTCTCAGTACTATCTCCATGCTTTGTTTCCTCTTGAAGTAGCCTTAGTAGAGACTGGGGGGAAACACGTGCATTTGAAAGCCTTCCACAAGCTTCCAAAAACCTACGAATTTCCTGAAATCTCAGAAAACATTTTTCACCTAATCTTGCTGATACTCGGCGGTAATGATCAGTACACAAATCCCAGTTCGCCACCCAAATTTCGTTCTTCTAGGTTGAATCGTTCTTTTGCACTAACATTTTGAATTTTTAGGTTTCACTGTGTTTTCTCCTATATTGATACATGTAGTTGGAACCCTAAATCACACACGGTTTTTGGTAGCTGTTTGAAAAGTGACAAAATAAAGTGCTTCTCAGTGCTGTGTCTGTGGTTTGTTTCCTCTTGAAGAAGTCTAAGTAGAGACTGGGAAAAAACACTAGACTTTGAAAGACTTTGACAAGCTTCCGAAGAACTACGAGTTTCCTGACATCTCAGAAAACATTTCTTCACCCAATCTTGCTGATACTTGGCCGGAATGATCAGTACACAAATCCCACTTCGCCCCCCAGATTTCGTTCTTCTAGGTTGAATCGTTCGTTTGCACTAACATTTTGAATTTTTAGGTTTCACTCTGTTTTCTCCTATATTGATACATGTAATTGGAACCCTAAATCAAACACCGTTTTTGTTAGCTTCTTGAACTTCACACAATAAAGTCGTTCTCAGTACTATCTCCATGCTTTGTTTCCTGGTGAAGTAGCCTAAGTAGAGACTGGGGGGAAACACGTGCATTTGAAAGCCTTTGACAAGCTTCCAAAAACCTACGAATTTCCTGAAATCTCAGAAAACATTTTTCACCTAATCTTGCTGATACTCGGCAGTAATGATCAGTACACAAATCCCAGTTCGCCACCCAAATTTCGTTCTTCTAGGTTGAAGCGTTCGTTTTCACTAACACTTTGAATTTTCAGATTTCACTCTGTTTTCTCCTATGTTGATAGATGTAGCTTTAACCCCAAATCAAACACGGTTTTTGCTAGCTGTTTGAAACTTCACACAATAAAGTAGTTCTCAGTGCTATCTCAATGCTTTGTTTCCTCGTGAAGTAGCCTGGGTAGAGAAGGGGAAAATCACTTGCATTTGTAAGCCGTTGAATAGTTTCCCCAAAGCTACGAGTTTCCTGAAATCTCAGAAAACATTTTTTCACCCAATCTTGCTGATACTTGGCGGTAATGATCAGTACACAAATCCCACTTCTCCCCCCAAATTTCGTTTTTCTAGGTGTAAGCGTTCGTTTGCAGTAACATTTTGAATTTTTAGGTTTCACTCTGTTTTCTCGTATATTGATAGATGTAATTGTAACCCTAAATCACACACGGTTTTTGATAGCTGTTTGAAAAGTGACAAAATAAAGTGCTTCTCAGTGCTGTGTCTGTGGTTTGTTTCCTCTTGAAGTAGTCTAAGGAGAGACTGGGGAAAAACACTTGACTTTGAAAGACTTTGACAAGCTTCCAAAGAACTACGAGTTTCCTGAAATCTCAGAAAACATTTCTTCACCCAATCTTGCTGATGCTTGGCCGGAATGATCAGTACACAAATCCCAGTTCGCCACCCAAATTTCGTTCTTCTAGGTTGAAGCGTTCGTTTTCACTAACACTTTGAATTTTCAGATTTCACTCTGTTTTCTCCTATGTTGATAGATGTAGCTTTAACCCCAAATCAAACACGGTTTTTGCTAGCTGTTTGAAACTTCACACAATAAAGTAGTTCTCAGTGCTATCTCAATGCTTTGTTTCCTCGTGAAGTAGCCTGGGTAGAGAAGGGGAAAATCACTTGCATTTGTAAGCCGTTGAATAGTTTCCCCAAAGCTACGAGTTTCCTGAAATCTCAGAAAACATTTTCTCACCCAATCTTGCTGATACTTGGCGGTAATGATCAGTAGACAAATCCCACTTCTCCCCCCAAATTTCGTTCTTCTAGGTTGAAGCGTTCGTTTGCAGTAACATTTTAAATTTTTAGGTTTCACTCTGTTTTCTCGTATATTGATAGATGTAGTTGTTACCCTAAATCACACACGGTTTTTGATAGCTGTTTGAAAAGTGACAAAATAAAGTGCTTCTCAGTGCTGTGTCTGTGGTTTGTTTCCTCTTGAAGTAGTCTAAGGAGAGACTGGGAAAAAACACTTGACTTTGAATGACTTTGACTAGCTTCCAAAGAACTACGAGTTTCCTGACATCTCAGAAAACATTTCTTCACCCAATCTTGCTGATACTTGGCAGTAATGATCAGTACACAAATCCCAGTTCGCCACCCAAATTTCGTTCTACTAGGTTGAAGCATTCGTTTTCACTAACATTTTGAATTCAGATTTCACTCTGTTTTCTCCTATATTGATAGATGTAGTTTTAACCCTAAATCAAACACGGTTTTTGCTAGCTGTTTGAAACTTCACACAATAAAGTAGTTCTCAGTGCTATCTCAATGCTTTGTTTCCTCGTGAAGTAGCCTAGGTAGAGAAGGGGAAAATCTCTTGCATTTGTAAGCCGTTGAACAGTTTCCCCAAAACTACGAGTTTCCTGAAATCTCAGAAAGCATTTTTTCACCCAATCTTGCTGATACTTGGCGGAAATGATCAGTACACAAATCCCACTTCTCCCCCCAAATTTCGTTCTTCTAGGTTGAAGCGTTCGTTTGCAGTAATATTTTGAATTTTTAGGTTTCACTCTGTTTTCTTGTATATTGATAGATGTAGTTGTTACCCTAAATCACACACGGTTTTTGATAGCTGTTTGAAAAGTGACAAAATAAAGTGCTTCTCAGTGCTGTGTCTGTGGTTTGTTTCCTCTTGAAGTAGTCTAAGGAGAGACTGGGAAAAAACACTTGACTTTGAAAGACTTTGACAAGCTTCCGAAGAACTACGAGTTTCCTGAAATCTCAGAAAACATTTCATCACCCAATCTTGCTGATGCTTGGCCGGAATGATCAGTACACAAATCCCACTTGGCCCCCCAGATTTCGATCTTCTAGGTTGAATCGTTCTTTTGCACTAACATTTTGAATTTTTAGGTTTCACTCTGTTTTCTCCTATATTGATACATGTAGTTGGAACCCTAAATCAAACACCTTTTTTGTTAGCTTCTTGAACTTCACACAATAAAGTCGTTCTCAGTACTATCTCCATACTTTGTTTCCTCGTGAAGTAGCCTAAGTAGAGACTGGGGGGAAACACGTGCATTTGAAAGCCTTTGACAAGCTTCCAAAAACCTACGAATTTCCTGAAATCTCAGAAAACATTTGTCACCTAATCTTGCTGATACATGGCGGTAATGATCAGTACACAAATCCCAGTTCGCCACCCAAATTTCGTTCTTCTAGGTTGAATCGTTCTTTTGCACTAACATTTTGAATTTTTAGGTTTCACTGTGTTTTCTCCTATATTGATACATGTAGTTGGAACCCTAATTCACACACGGTTTTTGGTAGCTGTTTGAAAAGTGACAAAATAAAGTGCTTCTCAGTGCTGTGTCTGTGGTTTGTTTCCTCTTGAAGAAGTCTAAGTAGAGACTGGGAAAAAACACTAGACTTTGAAAGACTTTGACAAGCTTCCGAAGAACTACGAGTTTCCTGACATCTCAGAAAACATTTCTTCACCCAATCTTGCTGATACTTGGCCGGAATGATCAGTACACAAATCCCACTTCGCCCCCCAGATTTCGTTCTTCTAGGTTGAATCGTTCGTTTGCACTAACATTTTGAATTTTTAGGTTTCACTCTGTTTTCTCCTATATTGATACATGTAGTTGGAACCCTAAATCAAACACCGTTTTTGTTAGCTTCTTGAACTTCACACAATAAAGTCGTTCTCAGTACTATCTCCATGCTTTGTTTCCTCTTGAAGTAGCCTTAGTAGAGACTGGGGGGAAACACGTGCATTTGAAAGCCTTCCACAAGCTTCCAAAAACCTACGAATTTCCTGAAATCTCAGAAAACATTTTTCACCTAATCTTGCTGATACTCGGCGGTAATGATCAGTACACAAATCCCAGTTCGCCACCCAAATTTCGTTCTTCTAGGTTGAAGCGTTCGTTTTCACTAACACTTTGAATTTTCAGATTTCACTCTGTTTTCTCCTATGTTGATAGATGTAGCTTTAACCCCAAATCAAACACGGTTTTTGCTAGCTGTTTGAAACTTCACACAATAAAGTAGTTCTCAGTGCTATCTCAATGCTTTGTTTCCTCGTGAAGTAGCCTGGGTAGAGAAGGGGAAAATCACTTGCATTTGTAAGCCGTTGAATAGTTTCCCCAAAGCTACGAGTTTCCTGAAATCTCAGAAAACATTTTTTCACCCAATCTTGCTGATACTTGGCGGTAATGATCAGTACACAAATCCCACTTCTCCCCCCAAATTTCGTTTTTCTAGGTGGAAGCGTTCGTTTGCAGTAACATTTTGAATTTTTAGGTTTCACTCTGTTTTCTCGTATATTGATAGATGTAATTGTAACCCTAAATCACACACGGTTTTTGATAGCTGTTTGCAAAGCGACAATATAAAGTGCTTCTCAGTGCTGTGTCTGTGGTTTGTTTCCTCTTGAAGTAGTCTAAGGAGAGACTGGGAAAAAACACTTGACTTTGAAAGACTTTGACAAGCTTCCAAAGAACTACGAGTTTCCTGAAATCTCAGAAAACATTTCTTCACCCAATCTTGCTGATGCTTGGCCGGAATGATCAGTACACAAATCCCACTTGGCCCCCCAGATTTCGTTCTTCTAGGTTGAATCGTTCTTTTGCACTAACATTTTGAATTTTTAGGTTTCACTGTGTTTTCTCCTATATTGATACATGTAGTTGGAACCCTAAATCACACACGGTTTTTGGTAGCTGTTTGAAAAGTGACAAAATAAAGTGCTTCTCAGTGCTGTGTCTGTGGTTTGTTTCCTCTTGAAGAAGTCTAAGTAGAGACTGGGAAAAAACACTAGACTTTGAAAGACTTTGACAAGCTTCCGAAGAACTACGAGTTTCCTGACATCTCAGAAAACATTTCTTCACCCAATCTTGCTGATACTTGGCCGGAATGATCAGTACACAAATCCCAGTTCGCCACCCAAATTTCGTTCTTCTAGGTTGAAGCGTTCGTTTTCACTAACACTTTGAATTTTCAGATTTCACTCTGTTTTCTCCTATATTGATAGATGTGGTTTTAACCCCAAATCAAACACGGTTTTTGCTAGCTGTTTGAAACTTCACACAATAAAGTAGTTCTCAGTGCTATCTCAATGCTTTGTTTCCTCGTGAAGTAGCCTGGGTAGAGAAGGGGAAAATCTCTTGCATTTGTAAGCCGTTGAACAGTTTCCCCAAAACTACGAGTTTCCGGAAATCTCAGAAAGCATTTTTTCACCCAATCTTGCTGATACTTGGCGGAAATGATCAGTACACAAATCCCACTTCTCCCCCCAAATTTCGTTCTTCTAGGTTGAAGCGTTCGTTTGCAGTAACATTTTGAATTTTTAGGTTTCACTCTGTTTTCTTGTATATTGATAGATGTAGTTGTTACCCTAAATCACACACGGTTTTTGATAGCTGTTTGAAAAGTGACAAAATAAAGTGCTTCTCAGTGCTGTGTCTGTGGTTTGTTTCCTCTTGAAGTAGTCTAAGTAGAGACTGGGAAAAAACACTGATTTGAAAGACTTTGACAAGTTTCCGAAGAACTACGAGTTTCCTGACATCTCAGAAAACATTTCTTCACCCAATCTTGCTGATACTCGGCAGTAATGATCAGTACACAAATCCCAGTTCGCCACCCAAATTTCGTTCTTCTAGGTTGAAGCGTTCGTTTTCACTAACACTTTGAATTTTCAGATTTCACTCTGTTTTCTCCTATGTTGATAGATGTAGCTTTAACCCCAAATCAAACAGGGTTTTTGCTAGCTGTTTGAAACTTCACACAATAAAGTAGTTCTCAGTGCTATCTCAATGCTTTGTTTCCTCGTGAAGTAGCCTGGGTAGAGAAGGGGAAAATCACTTGCATTTGTAAGCCGTTGAATAGTTTCCCCAAAGCTACGAGTTTCCTGAAATCTCAGAAAACATTTTCTCACCCAATCTTGCTGATACTTGGCGGTAATGATCAGTAGACAAATCCCACTTCTCCCCCCAAATTTCGTTCTTCTAGGTTGAAGCGTTCGTTTGCAGTAACATTTTAAATTTTTAGGTTTCACTCTGTTTTCTCGTATATTGATAGATGTAGTTGTTACCCTAAATCACACACGGTTTTTGATAGCTGTTTGAAAAGTGACAAAATAAAGTGCTTCTCAGTGCTGTGTCTGTGGTTTGTTTCCTCTTGAAGTAGTCTAAGGAGAGACTGGGGAAAAACACTTGACTTTGAATGACTTTGACTAGCTTCCAAAGAACTACGAGTTTCCTGACATCTCAGAAAACATTTCTTCACCCAATCTTGCTGATACTTGGCAGTAATGATCAGTACACAAATCCCAGTTCGCCACCCAAATTTCGTTCTACTAGGTTGAAGCATTCGTTTTCACTAACATTTTGAATTCAGATTTCACTCTGTTTTCTCCTATATTGATAGATGTAGTTTTAACCCTAAATCAAACACGGTTTTTGCTAGCTGTTTGAAACTTCACACAATAAAGTAGTTCTCAGTGCTATCTCAATGCTTTGTTTCCTCGTGAAGTAGCCTAGGTAGAGAAGGGGAAAATCTCTTGCATTTGTAAGCCGTTGAACAGTTTCCCCAAAACTACGAGTTTCCTGAAATCTCAGAAAGCATTTTTTCACCCAATCTTGCTGATACTTGGCGGAAATGATCAGTACACAAATCCCACTTCTCCCCCCAAATTTCGTTCTTCTAGGTTGAAGCGTTCGTTTGCAGTAACATTTTGAATTTTTAGGTTTCACTCTGTTTTCTTGTATATTGATAGATGTAGTTGTTACCCTAAATCACACACGGTTTTTGATAGCTGTTTGAAAAGTGACAAAATAAAGTGCTTCTCAGTGCTGTGTCTGTGGTTTGTTTCCTCTTGAAGTAGTCTAAGGAGAGACTGGGAAAAAACACTGGATTTTGAAAGACTTTCACAAGCTTCCAAAGAACTACGAGTTTCCTGAAATCTCAGAAAACATTTCTTCACCCAATCTTGCTGATACTTGGCCGGAATGATCAGTACACAAATCCCACTTGGCCCCCCAGATTTCATTCTTCTAGGTTGAATCGTTCGTTTGCAATAACATTTTGAATTTTTAGGTTTCACTCTGTTTTCTACTATATTGATACATGTGGTTGGAACCCTAAATCAAACACCTTTTTTGTTAGCTTCTTGAACTTCACACAATAAAGTCGTTCTCAGTACTATCTCCATACTTTGTTTCCTCGTGAAGTAGCCTAAGTAGAGACTGGGGGGAAACACGTGCATTTGAAAGCCTTTGACAAGCTTCCAAAAACCTACGAATTTCCTGAAATCTCAGAAAACATTTGTCACCTAATCTTGCTGATACATGGCGGTAATGATCAGTACACAAATCCCAGTTCGCCACCCAAATTTCGTTCTTCTAGGTTGAATCGTTCTTTTGCACTAACATTTTGAATTTTTAGGTTTCACTGTGTTTTCTCCTATATTGATACATGTAGTTGGAACCCTAAATCACACACGGTTTTTGGTAGCTGTTTGAAAAGTGACAAAATAAAGTGCTTCTCAGTGCTGTGTCTGTGGTTTGTTTCCTCTTGAAGAAGTCTAAGTAGAGACTGGGAAAAAACACTAGACTTTGAAAGACTTTGACAAGCTTCCGAAGAACTACGAGTTTCCTGACATCTCAGAAAACATTTCTTCACCCAATCTTGCTGATACTTGGCCGGAATGATCAGTACACAAATCCCACTTCGCCCCCCAGATTTCGTTCTTCTAGGTTGAATCGTTCGTTTGCACTAACATTTTGAATTTTTAGGTTTCACTCTGTTTTCTCCTATATTGATACATGTAATTGGAACCCTAAATCAAACACCGTTTTTGTTAGCTTCTTGAACTTCACACAATAAAGTCGTTCTCAGTACTATCTCCATGCTTTGTTTCCTGGTGAAGTAGCCTAAGTAGAGACTGGGGGGAAACACGTGCATTTGAAAGCCTTTGACAAGCTTCCAAAAACCTACGAATTTCCTGAAATCTCAGAAAACATTTTTCACCTAATCTTGCTGATACTCGGCAGTAATGATCAGTACACAAATCCCAGTTCGCCACCCAAATTTCGTTCTTCTAGGTTGAAGCGTTCGTTTTCACTAACACTTTGAATTTTCAGATTTCACTCTGTTTTCTCCTATGTTGATAGATGTAGCTTTAACCCCAAATCAAACACGGTTTTTGCTAGCTGTTTGAAACTTCACACAATAAAGTAGTTCTCAGTGCTATCTCAATGCTTTGTTTCCTCGTGAAGTAGCCTGGGTAGAGAAGGGGAAAATCACTTGCATTTGTAAGCCGTTGAATAGTTTCCCCAAAGCTACGAGTTTCCTGAAATCTCAGAAAACATTTTTTCACCCAATCTTGCTGATACTTGGCGGTAATGATCAGTACACAAATCCCACTTCTCCCCCCAAATTTCGTTTTTCTAGGTGTAAGCGTTCGTTTGCAGTAACATTTTGAATTTTTAGGTTTCACTCTGTTTTCTCGTATATTGATAGATGTAATTGTAACCCTAAATCACACACGGTTTTTGATAGCTGTTTGAAAAGTGACAAAATAAAGTGCTTCTCAGTGCTGTGTCTGTGGTTTGTTTCCTCTTGAAGTAGTCTAAGGAGAGACTGGGGAAAAACACTTGACTTTGAAAGACTTTGACAAGCTTCCAAAGAACTACGAGTTTCCTGAAATCTCAGAAAACATTTCTTCACCCAATCTTGCTGATGCTTGGCCGGAATGATCAGTACACAAATCCCACTTGGCCCCCCAGATTTCGTTCTTCTAGGTTGAATCGTTCTTTTGAACTAACATTTTGAATTTTTAGGTTTCACTGTGTTTTCTCCTATATTGATACATGTAGTTGGAACCCTAAATCACACACGGTTTTTGGTAGCTGTTTGAAAAGTGACAAAATAAAGTGCTTCTCAGTGCTGTGTCTGTGGTTTGTTTCCTCTTGAAGAAGTCTAAGTAGAGACTGGGAAAAAACACTAGACTTTGAAAGACTTTGACAAGCTTCCGAAGAACTACGAGTTTCCTGACATCTCAGAAAACATTTCTTCACCCAATCTTGCTGATACTTGGCAGGAATGATCAGTACACAAATCCCAGTTCGCCACCCAAATTTCGTTCTTCTAGGTTGAAGCGTTCGTTTTCACTAACACTTTGAATTTTCAGATTTCACTCTGTTTTCTCCTATATTGATAGATGTAGTTTTAACCCTAAATCAAACACGGTTTTTGCTAGCTGTTTGAAACTTCACACAATAAAGTAGTTCTCAGTGCTATCTCAATGCTTTGTTTCCTCGTGAAGTAGCCTAGGTAGAGACGGGGAAAATCTCTTGCATTTGTAAGCCGTTGAACAGTTTCCCCAAAACTACGAGTTTCCGGAAATCTCAGAAAGCATTTTTTCACCCAATCTTGCTGATACTTGGCGGAAAGGATCAGTACACAAATCCCACTTCTCCCCCCAAATTTCGTTCTTCTAGGTTGAAGCGTTCGTTTGCAGTAATATTTTGAATTTTTAGGTTTCACTCTGTTTTCTTGTATATTGATAGATGTAGTTGTTACCCTAAATCACACACGGTTTTTGATAGCTGTTTGAAAAGTGACAAAATAAAGTGCTTCTCAGTGCTGTGTCTGTGGTTTGTTTCCTCTTGAAGTAGTCTAAGGAGAGACTGGGAAAAAACACTGGATTTTGAAAGACTTTGACAAGCTTCCGAAGAACTACGAGTTTCCTGACATCTCAGAAAACATTTCTTCACCCAATCTTGCTGATACTTGGCAGGAATGATCAGTACACAAATCCCAGTTCGCCACCCAAATTTCGTTCTTCTAGGTTGAAGCGTTCGTTTTCACTAACACTTTGAATTTTCAGATTTCACTCTGTTTTCTCCTATATTGATAGATGTGGTTTTAACCCTAAATCAAACACGGTTTTTGCTAGCTGTTTGAAACTTCACACAATAAAGTAGTTCTCAGTGCTATCTCAATGCTTTGTTTCCTCGTGAAGTAGCCTAGGTAGAGAAGGGGAAAATCACTTGCATTTGTAAGCCGTTGAATAGTTTCCCCAAAACTACGAGTTTCCTGAAATCTCAGAAAACATTTTTTCACCCAATCTTGCTGATACTTGGCGGTAATGATCAGTACACAAATCCCACTTCTCCCCCCAAATTTCGTTCTTCTAGGTTGAAGCGTTCGTTTGCAGTAACATTTTGAATTTTTAGGTTTCACTCTGTTTTCTCGTATATTGATAGATGTAATTGTAACCCTAAATCACACACGGTTTTTGATAGCTGTTTGCAAAGCGACAATATAAAGTGCTTCTCAGTGCTGTGTCTGTGGTTTGTTTCCTCTTGAAGTAGTCTAAGGAGAGACTGGGAAAAAACACTTGACTTTGAAAGACTTTGACAAGCTTCCGAAGAACTACGAGTTTCCTGAAATCTCAGAAAACATTTCTTCACCCAATCTTGCTGATACTTGGCCGGAATGATCAGTACACAAATCCCAGTTCGCCACCCAAATTTCGTTCTTCTAGGTTGAAGCGTTCGTTTTCACTAACACTTTGAATTTTCAGATTTCACTCTGTTTTCTCCTATATTGATAGATGTAGTTTTAACCCTAAATCAAACACGGTTTTTGCTAGCTGTTTGAAACTTCACACAATAAAGTAGTTCTCAGTGCTATCTCAATGCTTTGTTTCCTCGTGAAGTAGCCTAGGTAGAGACGGGGAAAATCACTTGCATTTGTAAGCCGTTGACAAGTTTTCCCAAAACTACGAGTTTCCTGAAATCTCAGAAAACATTTTTCACCCAATCTTGCTGATACTTGGCGGTAATGATCAGTACACAAATCCCACTTCTCCCCCCAAATTTCGTTCTTCTAGGTTGAAGCGTTCGTTTGCAGTAACATTTTGAATTTTTAGGTTTCACTCTGTTTTCTCGTATATTGATAGATGTAATTGTAACCCTAAATCACACACGGTTTTTGATAGCTGTTTGAAAAGTGACAAAATAAAGTGCTTCTCAGTGCTGTGTCTGTGGTTTGTTTCCTCTTGAAGTAGTCTAAGGAGAGACTGGGGAAAAACACTTGACTTTGAAAGACTTTGACAAGCTTCCAAAGAACTACGAGTTTCCTGACATCTCAGAAAACATTTCTTCACCCAATCTTGCTGATACTTGGCGGTAATGATCAGTACACAAATCCCACTTCGCCCCCCAAATTTCGTTCTTCTAGGTTGAAGCGTTCGTTTGCACTAACATTTTGAATTTTTAGGTTTCACTCTGTTTTCTCCTATATTGATAGATTTAGTTTTAACCCTAAATCAAACACGGTTTTTGCTAGCTGTTTGAAACTTCACACAATAAAGTAGTTCTCAGTGCTATCTCCATGCTTTGTTTCCTCGTGATTTAACCTAGGTAGAGAGTGGGGAAAATCACTTGCATTTGTAAGCCTTTGACAAGCCTCCAAAACACTACGAGTTTCCTGAAATTTCAGAAAACGTTTTCTCACCCAATCTTGCTGATACTCGGCGGTAATGATCAGTACACAAATCCCAGTTCGCCACCCAAATTTCGTTCTTCTAGGTTGAAGCGTTCGTTTTCACTAACACTTTGAATTTTCAGATTTCACTCTGTTTTCTCCTATGTTGATAGATGTAGCTTTAACCCCAAATCAAACACGGTTTTTGCTAGCTGTTTGAAACTTCACACAATAAAGTAGTTCTCAGTGCTATCTCAATGCTTTGTTTCCTCGTGAAGTAGCCTGGGTAGAGAAGGGGAAAATCACTTGCATTTGTAAGCCGTTGAATAGTTTCCCCAAAGCTACGAGTTTCCTGAAATCTCAGAAAACATTTTCTCACCCAATCTTGCTGATACTTGGCGGTAATGATCAGTAGACAAATCCCACTTCTCCCCCCAAATTTCGTTCTTCTAGGTTGAAGCGTTCGTTTGCAGTAACATTTTGAATTTTTAGGTTTCACTCTGTTTTCTCGTATATTGATAGATGTAGTTGTTACCCTAAATCACACACGGTTTTTGATAGCTGTTTGAAAAGTGACAAAATAAAGTGCTTCTCAGTGCTGTGTCTGTGGTTTGTTTCCTCTTGAAGTAGTCTAAGGAGAGACTGGGGAAAAACCACTTGACTTTGAATGACTTTGACTAGCTTCCAAAGAACTACGAGTTTCCTGACATCTCAGAAAACATTTCTTCACCCAATCTTGCTGATACTTGGCAGTAATGATCAGTACACAAATCCCAGTTCGCCACCCAAATTTCGTTCTACTAGGTTGAAGCATTCGTTTTCACTAACATTTTGAATTCAGATTTCACTCTGTTTTCTCCTATATTGATAGATGTAGTTTTAACCCTAAATCAAACACGGTTTTTGCTAGCTGTTTGAAACTTCACACAATAAAGTAGTTCTCAGTGCTATCTCAATGCTTTGTTTCCTCGTGAAGTAGCCTAGGTAGAGAAGGGGAAAATCTCTTGCATTTGTAAGCCGTTGAACAGTTTCCCCAAAACTACGAGTTTCCTGAAATCTCAGAAAGCATTTTTTCACCCAATCTTGCTGATACTTGGCGGAAATGATCAGTACACAAATCCCACTTCTCCCCCCAAATTTCGTTCTTCTAGGTTGAAGCGTTCGTTTGCAGTAACATTTTGAATTTTTAGGTTTCACTCTGTTTTCTTGTATATTGATAGATGTAGTTGTTACCCTAAATCACACACGGTTTTTGATAGCTGTTTGAAAAGTGACAAAATAAAGTGCTTCTCAGTGCTGTGTCTGTGGTTTGTTTCCTCTTGAAGTAGTCTAAGGAGAGACTGGGAAAAAACACTGGATTTTGAAAGACTTTCACAAGCTTCCAAAGAACTACGAGTTTCCTGAAATCTCAGAAAACATTTCTTCACCCAATCTTGCTGATACTTGGCCGGAATGATCAGTACACAAATCCCACTTGGCCCCCCAGATTTCATTCTTCTAGGTTGAATCGTTCGTTTGCAATAACATTTTGAATTTTTAGGTTTCACTCTGTTTTCTACTATATTGATACATGTGGTTGGAACCCTAAATCAAACACCTTTTTTGTTAGCTTCTTGAACTTCACACAATAAAGTCGTTCTCAGTACTATCTCCATACTTTGTTTCCTCGTGAAGTAGCCTAAGTAGAGACTGGGGGGAAACACGTGCATTTGAAAGCCTTTGACAAGCTTCCAAAAACCTACGAATTTCCTGAAATCTCAGAAAACATTTGTCACCTAATCTTGCTGATACATGGCGGTAATGATCAGTACACAAATCCCAGTTCGCCACCCAAATTTCGTTCTTCTAGGTTGAATCGTTCTTTTGCACTAACATTTTGAATTTTTAGGTTTCACTGTGTTTTCTCCTATATTGATACATGTAGTTGGAACCCTAAATCACACACGGTTTTTGGTAGCTGTTTGAAAAGTGACAAAATAAAGTGCTTCTCAGTGCTGTGTCTGTGGTTTGTTTCCTCTTGAAGAAGTCTAAGTAGAGACTGGGAAAAAACACTAGACTTTGAAAGACTTTGACAAGCTTCCGAAGAACTACGAGTTTCCTGACATCTCAGAAAACATTTCTTCACCCAATCTTGCTGATACTTGGCCGGAATGATCAGTACACAAATCCCACTTCGCCCCCCAGATTTCGTTCTTCTAGGTTGAATCGTTCGTTTGCACTAACATTTTGAATTTTTAGGTTTCACTCTGTTTTCTCCTATATTGATACATGTAATTGGAACCCTAAATCAAACACCGTTTTTGTTAGCTTCTTGAACTTCACACAATAAAGTCGTTCTCAGTACTATCTCCATGCTTTGTTTCCTGGTGAAGTAGCCTAAGTAGAGACTGGGGGGAAACACGTGCATTTGAAAGCCTTTGACAAGCTTCCAAAAACCTACGAATTTCCTGAAATCTCAGAAAACATTTTTCACCTAATCTTGCTGATACTCGGCAGTAATGATCAGTACACAAATCCCAGTTCGCCACCCAAATTTCGTTCTTCTAGGTTGAAGCGTTCGTTTTCACTAACACTTTGAATTTTCAGATTTCACTCTGTTTTCTCCTATGTTGATAGATGTAGCTTTAACCCCAAATCAAACACGGTTTTTGCTAGCTGTTTGAAACTTCACACAATAAAGTAGTTCTCAGTGCTATCTCAATGCTTTGTTTCCTCGTGAAGTAGCCTGGGTAGAGAAGGGGAAAATCACTTGCATTTGTAAGCCGTTGAATAGTTTCCCCAAAGCTACGAGTTTCCTGAAATCTCAGAAAACATTTTTTCACCCAATCTTGCTGATACTTGGCGGTAATGATCAGTACACAAATCCCACTTCTCCCCCCAAATTTCGTTTTTCTAGGTGTAAGCGTTCGTTTGCAGTAACATTTTGAATTTTTAGGTTTCACTCTGTTTTCTCGTATATTGATAGATGTAATTGTAACCCTAAATCACACACGGTTTTTGATAGCTGTTTGAAAAGTGACAAAATAAAGTGCTTCTCAGTGCTGTGTCTGTGGTTTGTTTCCTCTTGAAGTAGTCTAAGGAGAGACTGGGGAAAAACACTTGACTTTGAAAGACTTTGACAAGCTTCCAAAGAACTACGAGTTTCCTGAAATCTCAGAAAACATTTCTTCACCCAATCTTGCTGATGCTTGGCCGGAATGATCAGTACACAAATCCCACTTGGCCCCCCAGATTTCGTTCTTCTAGGTTGAATCGTTCTTTTGAACTAACATTTTGAATTTTTAGGTTTCACTGTGTTTTCTCCTATATTGATACATGTAGTTGGAACCCTAAATCACACACGGTTTTTGGTAGCTGTTTGAAAAGTGACAAAATAAAGTGCTTCTCAGTGCTGTGTCTGTGGTTTGTTTCCTCTTGAAGAAGTCTAAGTAGAGACTGGGAAAAAACACTAGACTTTGAAAGACTTTGACAAGCTTCCGAAGAACTACGAGTTTCCTGACATCTCAGAAAACATTTCTTCACCCAATCTTGCTGATACTTGGCAGGAATGATCAGTACACAAATCCCAGTTCGCCACCCAAATTTCGTTCTTCTAGGTTGAAGCGTTCGTTTTCACTAACACTTTGAATTTTCAGATTTCACTCTGTTTTCTCCTATATTGATAGATGTAGTTTTAACCCTAAATCAAACACGGTTTTTGCTAGCTGTTTGAAACTTCACACAATAAAGTAGTTCTCAGTGCTATCTCAATGCTTTGTTTCCTCGTGAAGTAGCCTAGGTAGAGACGGGGAAAATCTCTTGCATTTGTAAGCCGTTGAACAGTTTCCCCAAAACTACGAGTTTCCGGAAATCTCAGAAAGCATTTTTTCACCCAATCTTGCTGATACTTGGCGGAAAGGATCAGTACACAAATCCCACTTCTCCCCCCAAATTTCGTTCTTCTAGGTTGAAGCGTTCGTTTGCAGTAACATTTTGAATTTTTAGGTTTCACTCAGTTTTCTTGTATATTGATAGATGTAGTTGTTACCCTAAATCACACACGGTTTTTGATAGCTGTTTGAAAAGTGACAAAATAAAGTGCTTCTCAGTGCTGTGTCTGTGGTTTGTTTCCTCTTGAAGAAGTCTAAGTAGAGACTGGGAAAAAACACTAGACTTTGAAAGACTTTGACAAGCTTCCGAAGAACTACGAGTTTCCTGACATCTCAGAAAACATTTCTTCACCCAATCTTGCTGATACTCGGCAGTAATGATCAGTACACAAATCCCAGTTCGCCACCCAAATTTCGTTCTTCTAGGTTGAAGCGTTCGTTTTCACTAACACTTTGAATTTTCAGATTTCACTCTGTTTTCTCCTATGTTGATAGATGTAGCTTTAACCCCAAATCAAACACGGTTTTTGCTAGCTGTTTGAAACTTCACACAATAAAGTAGTTCTCAGTGCTATCTCAATGCTTTGTTTCCTCGTGAAGTAGCCTGGGTAGAGAAGGGGAAAATCACTTGCATTTGTAAGCCGTTGAATAGTTTCCCCAAAGCTACGAGTTTCCTGAAATCTCAGAAAACATTTTCTCACCCAATCTTGCTGATACTTGGCGGTAATGATCAGTAGACAAATCCCACTTCTCCCCCCAAATTTCGTTCTTCTAGGTTGAAGCGTTCGTTTGCAGTAACATTTTGAATTTTTAGGTTTCACTCTGTTTTCTCGTATATTGATAGATGTAGTTGTTACCCTAAATCACACACGGTTTTTGATAGCTGTTTGAAAAGTGACAAAATAAAGTGCTTCTCAGTGCTGTGTCTGTGGTTTGTTTCCTCTTGAAGTAGTCTAAGGAGAGACTGGGAAAAAACACTTGACTTTGAATGACTTTGACTAGCTTCCAAAGAACTACGAGTTTCCTGACATCTCAGAAAACATTTCTTCACCCAATCTTGCTGATACTTGGCAGTAATGATCAGTACACAAATCCCAGTTCGCCACCCAAATTTCGTTCTACTAGGTTGAAGCATTCGTTTTCACTAACATTTTGAATTCAGATTTCACTCTGTTTTCTCCTATATTGATAGATGTAGTTTTAACCCTAAATCAAACACGGTTTTTGCTAGCTGTTTGAAACTTCACACAATAAAGTAGTTCTCAGTGCTATCTCAATGCTTTGTTTCCTCGTGAAGTAGCCTAGGTAGAGAAGGGGAAAATCTCTTGCATTTGTAAGCCGTTGAACAGTTTCCCCAAAACTACGAGTTTCCTGAAATCTCAGAAAGCATTTTTTCACCCAATCTTGCTGATACTTGGCGGAAATGATCAGTACACAAATCCCACTTCTCCCCCCAAATTTCGTTCTTCTAGGTTGAAGCGTTCGTTTGCAGTAACATTTTGAATTTTTAGGTTTCACTCTGTTTTCTTGTATATTGATAGATGTAGTTGTTACCCTAAATCACACACGGTTTTTGATAGCTGTTTGAAAAGTGACAAAATAAAGTGCTTCTCAGTGCTGTGTCTGTGGTTTGTTTCCTCTTGAAGTAGTCTAAGGAGAGACTGGGAAAAAACACTGGATTTTGAAAGACTTTCACAAGCTTCCAAAGAACTACGAGTTTCCTGAAATCTCAGAAAACATTTCTTCACCCAATCTTGCTGATACTTGGCCGGAATGATCAGTACACAAATCCCACTTGGCCCCCCAGATTTCATTCTTCTAGGTTGAATCGTTCGTTTGCAATAACATTTTGAATTTTTAGGTTTCACTCTGTTTTCTCCTATATTGATACATGTAGTTGGAACCCTAAATCAAACACCGTTTTTGTTAGCTTCTTGAACTTCACACAATAAAGTCGTTCTCAGTACTATCTCCATGCTTTGTTTCCTCTTGAAGTAGCCTAAGTAGAGACTGGGGGGAAACACGTGCATTTGAAAGCCTTTGACAAGCTTCCAAAAACCTACGAATTTCCTGAAACCTCGGAAAACATTTGTCACCTAATCTTGCTGATACTTGGCGGTAATGATCAGTACACAAATCCCAGTTCGCCACCCAAATTTCGTTCTTCTAGGTTGAATCGTTCTTTTGCACTAACATTTTGAATTTTTAGGTTTCACTGTGTTTTCTCCTATATTGATACATGTAGTTGGAACCCTAATTCACACACGGTTTTTGGTAGCTGTTTGAAAAGTGACAAAATAAAGTGCTTCTCAGTGCTGTGTCTGTGGTTTGTTTCCTCTTGAAGAAGTCTAAGTAGAGACTGGGAAAAAACACTAGACTTTGAAAGACTTTGACAAGCTTCCGAAGAACTACGAGTTTCCTGACATCTCAGAAAACATTTCTTCACCCAATCTTGCTGATACTTGGCCGGAATGATCAGTACACAAATCCCACTTCGCCCCCCAGATTTCGTTCTTCTAGGTTGAATCGTTCGTTTGCACTAACATTTTGAATTTTTAGGTTTCACTCTGTTTTCTCCTATATTGATACATGTAATTGGAACCCTAAATCAAACACCGTTTTTGTTAGCTTCTTGAACTTCACACAATAAAGTCGTTCTCAGTACTATCTCCATGCTTTGTTTCCTGGTGAAGTAGCCTAAGTAGAGACTGGGGGGAAACACGTGCATTTGAAAGCCTTTGACAAGCTTCCAAAAACCTACGAATTTCCTGAAATCTCAGAAAACATTTTTCACCTAATCTTGCTGATACTCGGCAGTAATGATCAGTACACAAATCCCAGTTCGCCACCCAAATTTCGTTCTTCTAGGTTGAAGCGTTCGTTTTCACTAACACTTTGAATTTTCAGATTTCACTCTGTTTTCTCCTATGTTGATAGATGTAGCTTTAACCCCAAATCAAACACGGTTTTTGCTAGCTGTTTGAAACTTCACACAATAAAGTAGTTCTCAGTGCTATCTCAATGCTTTGTTTCCTCGTGAAGTAGCCTGGGTAGAGAAGGGGAAAATCACTTGCATTTGTAAGCCGTTGAATAGTTTCCCCAAAGCTACGAGTTTCCTGAAATCTCAGAAAACATTTTTTCACCCAATCTTGCTGATACTTGGCGGTAATGATCAGTACACAAATCCCACTTCTCCCCCCAAATTTCGTTTTTCTAGGTGTAAGCGTTCGTTTGCAGTAACATTTTGAATTTTTAGGTTTCACTCTGTTTTCTCGTATATTGATAGATGTAATTGTAACCCTAAATCACACACGGTTTTTGATAGCTGTTTGAAAAGTGACAAAATAAAGTGCTTCTCAGTGCTGTGTCTGTGGTTTGTTTCCTCTTGAAGTAGTCTAAGGAGAGACTGGGGAAAAACACTTGACTTTGAAAGACTTTGACAAGCTTCCAAAGAACTACGAGTTTCCTGAAATCTCAGAAAACATTTCTTCACCCAATCTTGCTGATGCTTGGCCGGAATGATCAGTACACAAATCCCACTTGGCCCCCCAGATTTCGTTCTTCTAGGTTGAATCGTTCTTTTGCACTAACATTTTGAATTTTTAGGTTTCACTGTGTTTTCTCCTATATTGATACATGTAGTTGGAACCCTAAATCACACACGGTTTTTGGTAGCTGTTTGAAAAGTGACAAAATAAAGTGCTTCTCAGTGCTGTGTCTGTGGTTTGTTTCCTCTTGAAGAAGTCTAAGTAGAGACTGGGAAAAAACACTAGACTTTGAAAGACTTTGACAAGCTTCCGAAGAACTACGAGTTTCCTGACATCTCAGAAAACATTTCTTCACCCAATCTTGCTGATACTTGGCAGGAATGATCAGTACACAAATCCCAGTTCGCCACCCAAATTTCGTTCTTCTAGGTTGAAGCGTTCGTTTTCACTAACACTTTGAATTTTCAGATTTCACTCTGTTTTCTCCTATATTGATAGATGTAGTTTTAACCCCAAATCAAACACGGTTTTTGCTAGCTGTTTGAAACTTCACACAATAAAGTAGTTCTCAGTGCTATCTCAATGCTTTGTTTCCTCGTGAAGTAGCCTAGGTAGAGACGGGGAAAATCTCTTGCATTTGTAAGCCGTTGAACAGTTTCCCCAAAACTACGAGTTTCCGGAAATCTCAGAAAGCATTTTTTCACCCAATCTTGCTGATACTTGGCGGAAAGGATCAGTACACAAATCCCACTTCTCCCCCCAAATTTCGTTCTTCTAGGTTGAAGCGTTCGTTTGCAGTAACATTTTGAATTTTTAGGTTTCACTCTGTTTTCTCGTATATTGATAGATGTAATTGGAACCCTAAATCACACACGGTTTTTGATAGATGTTTGCAAAGTGACAATATAAAGTGCTTCTCAGTGCTGTGTCTGTGGTTTGTTTCCTCTTGAAGTAGTCTAAGTAGAGACTGGGAAAAAACACTTGACTTTGAAAGACTTTGACAAGCTTCCGAAGAACTACGAGTTTCCTGACATCTCAGAAAACATTTCTTCACCCAATCTTGCTGATACTTGGCAGTAATGATCAGTACACAAATCCCAGTTCGCCACCCAAATTTCGTTCTTCTAGGTTGAAGCGTTCGTTTTCACTAACACTTTGAATTTTCAGATTTCACTCTGTTTTCTCCTATATTGATAGATGTGGTTTTAACCCTAAATCAAACACGGTTTTTGCTAGCTGTTTGAAACTTCACACAATAAAGTAGTTCTCAGTGCTATCTCAATGCTTTGTTTCCTCGTGAAGTAGCCTGGGTAGAGAAGGGGAAAATCACTTGCATTTGTAAGCCGTTGAATAGTTTCCCCAAAACTACGAGTTTCCTGAAATCTCAGAAAACATTTTTCACCCAATCTTGCTGATACTTGGCGGTAATGATCAGTACACAAATCCCACTTCTCCCCCCAAATTTCGTTTTTCTAGGTGGAAGCGTTCGTTTGCAGTAACATTTTGAATTTTTAGGTTTCACTCTGTTTTCTCGTATATTGATAGATGTAGTTGTTACCCTAAATCACACACGGTTTTTGATAGCTGTTTGAAAAGTGACAAAATAAAGTGCTTCTCAGTGCTGTGTCTGTGGTTTGTTTCCTCTTGAAGTAGTCTAAGGAGAGACTGGGGAAAAACACTTGATTTGAAAGACTTTGACAAGCTTCCAAAGAACTACGAGTTTCCTGACATCTCAGAAAACATTTCTTCACCCAATCTTGCTGATACTTGGCAGTAATGATCAGTACACAAATCCCAGTTCGCCACCCAAATTTCGTTCTTCTAGGTTGAAGCGTTCGTTTTCACTAACACTTTGAATTTTCAGATTTCACTCTGTTTTCTCCTATATTGATAGATGTGGTTTTAACCCCAAATCAAACACGGTTTTTGCTAGCTGTTTGAAACTTCACACAATAAAGTAGTTCTCAGTGCTATCTCAATGCTTTGTTTCCTCGTGAAGTAGCCTGTGTAGAGAAGGGGAAAATCACTTGCATTTGTAAGCCGTTGAATAGTTTCCCCAAAACTACGAGTTTCCTGAAATCTCAGAAAACATTTTCTCACCCAATCTTGCTGATACTTGGCGGTAATGATCAGTACACAAATCCCACTTCTCCCCCCAAATTTCGTTTTTCTAGGTGGAAGCGTTCGTTTGCAGTAACATTTTGAATTTTTAGGTTTCACTCTGTTTTCTCGTATATTGATAGATGTAGTTGTAACCCTAAATCACACACGGTTTTTGATAGCTGTTTGAAAAGTGACAAAATAAAGTGCTTCTCAGTGCTGTGTCTGTGGTTTGTTTCCTCTTGAAGTAGTCTAAGTAGAGACTGGGATAAAACACTTGAGTTTCAAAGACTTTGACAAGCTTCCAAAGAACTACGAGTTTCCTGAAATCTCAGAAAACATTTCTTCACCCAATCTTGCTGATACTTGGCCGGAATGATCAGTACACAAATCCCACTTGGCCCCCCAGATTTCGTTCTTCTAGGTTGAATCGTTCTTTTGCACTAACATTTTGAATTTTTAGGTTTCACTCTGTTTTCTCCTATATTGATACATGTAGTTGGAACCCTAAATCACACACGGTTTTTGATAGATGTTTGCAAAGCGACAATATAAAGTGCTTCTCAGTGCTGTGTCTGTGGTTTGTTTCCTCTTGAAGTAGTCTAAGTAGAGACTGGGAAAAAACACTTGACTTTGAAAGACTTTGACAAGCTTCCGAAGAACTACGAGTTTCCTGACATCTCAGAAAACATTTCTTCACCCAATCTTGCTGATACTTGGCAGGAATGATCAGTACACAAATCCCAGTTCGCCACCCAAATTTCGTTCTTCTAGGTTGAAGCGTTCGTTTTCACTAACACTTTGAATTTTCAGATTTCACTCTGTTTTCTCCTATATTGATAGATGTAGTTTTAACCCTAAATCAAACACGGTTTTTGCTAGCTGTTTGAAACTTCACACAATAAAGTAGTTCTCAGTGCTATCTCAATGCTTTGTTTCCTCGTGAAGTAGCCTAGGTAGAGACGGGGAAAATCTCTTGCATTTGTAAGCCGTTGAACAGTTTCCCCAAAACTACGAGTTTCCGGAAATCTCAGAAAGCATTTTTTCACCCAATCTTGCTGATACTTGGCGGAAATGATCAGTACACAAATCCCACTTCTCCCCCCAAATTTCGTTCTTCTAGGTTGAAGCGTTCGTTTGCAGTAACATTTTGAATTTTTAGGTTTCACTCTGTTTTCTTGTATATTGATAGATGTAGTTGTTACCCTAAATCACACACGGTTTTTGATAGCTGTTTGAAAAGTGACAAAATAAAGTGCTTCTCAGTGCTGTGTCTGTGGTTTGTTTCCTCTTGAAGTAGTCTAAGTAGAGACTGGGAAAAAACACTAGACTTTGAAAGACTTTGACAAGCTTCCGAAGAACTACGAGTTTCCTGACATCTCAGAAAACATTTCTTCACCCAATCTTGCTGATACTCGGCAGTAATGATCAGTACACAAATCCCAGTTCGCCACCCAAATTTCGTTCTTCTAGGTTGAAGCGTTCGTTTTCACTAACACTTTGAATTTTCAGATTTCACTCTGTTTTCTCCTATGTTGATAGATGTAGCTTTAACCCCAAATCAAACACGGTTTTTGCTAGCTGTTTGAAACTTCACACAATAAAGTAGTTCTCAGTGCTATCTCAATGCTTTGTTTCCTCGTGAAGTAGCCTGGGTAGAGAAGGGGAAAATCACTTGCATTTGTAAGCCGTTGAATAGTTTCCCCAAAGCTACGAGTTTCCTGAAATCTCAGAAAACATTTTCTCACCCAATCTTGCTGATACTTGGCGGTAATGATCAGTAGACAAATCCCACTTCTCCCCCCAAATTTCGTTCTTCTAGGTTGAAGCGTTCGTTTGCAGTAACATTTTAAATTTTTAGGTTTCACTCTGTTTTCTCGTATATTGATAGATGTAGTTGTTACCCTAAATCACACACGGTTTTTGATAGCTGTTTGAAAAGTGACAAAATGAAGTGCTTCTCAGTGCTGTGTCTGTGGTTTGTTTCCTCTTGAAGTAGTCTAAGGAGAGACTGGGAAAAAACACTTGACTTTGAATGACTTTGACTAGCTTCCAAAGAACTACGAGTTTCCTGACATCTCAGAAAACATTTCTTCACCCAATCTTGCTGATACTTGGCAGTAATGATCAGTACACAAATCCCAGTTCGCCACCCAAATTTCGTTCTACTAGGTTGAAGCATTCGTTTTCACTAACATTTTGAATTCAGATTTCACTCTGTTTTCTCCTATATTGATAGATGTAGTTTTAACCCTAAATCAAACACGGTTTTTGCTAGCTGTTTGAAACTTCACACAATAAAGTAGTTCTCAGTGCTATCTCAATGCTTTGTTTCCTCGTGAAGTAGCCTAGGTAGAGAAGGGGAAAATCTCTTGCATTTGTAAGCCGTTGAACAGTTTCCCCAAAACTACGAGTTTCCTGAAATCTCAGAAAGCATTTTTTCACCCAATCTTGCTGATACTTGGCGGAAATGATCAGTACACAAATCCCACTTCTCCCCCCAAATTTCGTTCTTCTAGGTTGAAGCGTTCGTTTGCAGTAACATTTTGAATTTTTAGGTTTCACTCTGTTTTCTTGTATATTGATAGATGTAGTTGTTACCCTAAATCACACACGGTTTTTGATAGCTGTTTGAAAAGTGACAAAATAAAGTGCTTCTCAGTGCTGTGTCTGTGGTTTGTTTCCTCTTGAAGTAGTCTAAGGAGAGACTGGGAAAAAACACTGGATTTTGAAAGACTTTCACAAGCTTCCAAAGAACTACGAGTTTCCTGAAATCTCAGAAAACATTTCTTCACCCAATCTTGCTGATACTTGGCCGGAATGATCAGTACACAAATCCCACTTGGCCCCCCAGATTTCATTCTTCTAGGTTGAATCGTTCGTTTGCAATAACATTTTGAATTTTTAGGTTTCACTCTGTTTTCTACTATATTGATACATGTGGTTGGAACCCTAAATCAAACACCTTTTTTGTTAGCTTCTTGAACTTCACACAATAAAGTCGTTCTCAGTACTATCTCCATACTTTGTTTCCTCGTGAAGTAGCCTAAGTAGAGACTGGGGGGAAACACGTGCATTTGAAAGCCTTTGACAAGCTTCCAAAAACCTACGAATTTCCTGAAATCTCAGAAAACATTTGTCACCTAATCTTGCTGATACATGGCGGTAATGATCAGTACACAAATCCCAGTTCGCCACCCAAATTTCGTTCTTCTAGGTTGAATCGTTCTTTTGCACTAACATTTTGAATTTTTAGGTTTCACTGTGTTTTCTCCTATATTGATACATGTAGTTGGAACCCTAAATCACACACGGTTTTTGGTAGCTGTTTGAAAAGTGACAAAATAAAGTGCTTCTCAGTGCTGTGTCTGTGGTTTGTTTCCTCTTGAAGAAGTCTAAGTAGAGACTGGGAAAAAACACTAGACTTTGAAAGACTTTGACAAGCTTCCGAAGAACTACGAGTTTCCTGACATCTCAGAAAACATTTCTTCACCCAATCTTGCTGATACTTGGCCGGAATGATCAGTACACAAATCCCACTTCGCCCCCCAGATTTCGTTCTTCTAGGTTGAATCGTTCGTTTGCACTAACATTTTGAATTTTTAGGTTTCACTCTGTTTTCTCCTATATTGATACATGTAATTGGAACCCTAAATCAAACACCGTTTTTGTTAGCTTCTTGAACTTCACACAATAAAGTCGTTCTCAGTACTATCTCCATGCTTTGTTTCCTGGTGAAGTAGCCTAAGTAGAGACTGGGGGGAAACACGTGCATTTGAAAGCCTTTGACAAGCTTCCAAAAACCTACGAATTTCCTGAAATCTCAGAAAACATTTTTCACCTAATCTTGCTGATACTCGGCAGTAATGATCAGTACACAAATCCCAGTTCGCCACCCAAATTTCGTTCTTCTAGGTTGAAGCGTTCGTTTTCACTAACACTTTGAATTTTCAGATTTCACTCTGTTTTCTCCTATGTTGATAGATGTAGCTTTAACCCCAAATCAAACACGGTTTTTGCTAGCTGTTTGAAACTTCACACAATAAAGTAGTTCTCAGTGCTATCTCAATGCTTTGTTTCCTCGTGAAGTAGCCTGGGTAGAGAAGGGGAAAATCACTTGCATTTGTAAGCCGTTGAATAGTTTCCCCAAAGCTACGAGTTTCCTGAAATCTCAGAAAACATTTTTTCACCCAATCTTGCTGATACTTGGCGGTAATGATCAGTACACAAATCCCACTTCTCCCCCCAAATTTCGTTTTTCTAGGTGTAAGCGTTCGTTTGCAGTAACATTTTGAATTTTTAGGTTTCACTCTGTTTTCTCGTATATTGATAGATGTAATTGTAACCCTAAATCACACACGGTTTTTGATAGCTGTTTGAAAAGTGACAAAATAAAGTGCTTCTCAGTGCTGTGTCTGTGGTTTGTTTCCTCTTGAAGTAGTCTAAGGAGAGACTGGGGAAAAACACTTGACTTTGAAAGACTTTGACAAGCTTCCAAAGAACTACGAGTTTCCTGAAATCTCAGAAAACATTTCTTCACCCAATCTTGCTGATGCTTGGCCGGAATGATCAGTACACAAATCCCACTTGGCCCCCCAGATTTCGTTCTTCTAGGTTGAATCGTTCTTTTGAACTAACATTTTGAATTTTTAGGTTTCACTGTGTTTTCTCCTATATTGATACATGTAGTTGGAACCCTAAATCACACACGGTTTTTGGTAGCTGTTTGAAAAGTGACAAAATAAAGTGCTTCTCAGTGCTGTGTCTGTGGTTTGTTTCCTCTTGAAGAAGTCTAAGTAGAGACTGGGAAAAAACACTAGACTTTGAAAGACTTTGACAAGCTTCCGAAGAACTACGAGTTTCCTGACATCTCAGAAAACATTTCTTCACCCAATCTTGCTGATACTTGGCAGGAATGATCAGTACACAAATCCCAGTTCGCCACCCAAATTTCGTTCTTCTAGGTTGAAGCGTTCGTTTTCACTAACACTTTGAATTTTCAGATTTCACTCTGTTTTCTCCTATATTGATAGATGTAGTTTTAACCCTAAATCAAACACGGTTTTTGCTAGCTGTTTGAAACTTCACACAATAAAGTAGTTCTCAGTGCTATCTCAATGCTTTGTTTCCTCGTGAAGTAGCCTAGGTAGAGACGGGGAAAATCTCTTGCATTTGTAAGCCGTTGAACAGTTTCCCCAAAACTACGAGTTTCCGGAAATCTCAGAAAGCATTTTTTCACCCAATCTTGCTGATACTTGGCGGAAAGGATCAGTACACAAATCCCACTTCTCCCCCCAAATTTCGTTCTTCTAGGTTGAAGCGTTCGTTTGCAGTAATATTTTGAATTTTTAGGTTTCACTCTGTTTTCTTGTATATTGATAGATGTAGTTGTTACCCTAAATCACACACGGTTTTTGATAGCTGTTTGAAAAGTGACAAAATAAAGTGCTTCTCAGTGCTGTGTCTGTGGTTTGTTTCCTCTTGAAGTAGTCTAAGGAGAGACTGGGAAAAAACACTGGATTTTGAAAGACTTTGACAAGCTT
>NW_026693059.1:0-4406 GCF_021218885.2 Marmota monax | reverse complement strand
TCTAACCCTAACACTAACCCAAAACCTAAGCCCATACTTACCTAAACCTAACTCTAAACCTGACATTAACCCTAATCCTAACCCTAACCCTAACCCTAAACTTAATTATAACACTAAACCAAACACTAACACTAACCCTAACTGTAATGCTAACAATAACCCTAATACTAACCCTAATCCTAAGCCTAAAACTAACCCTAAACCTAATTCTAACACGAACCCTAAGACAAACCCTAACTCTAACCTAAATCTAACCCTAACTCTATCCTTAATATGAACCCTAAACCCAAACCTAACCCCAACCCTAACACTAACCCTAAACCTAACCCTAAACCTAACTTAACACTAATCCTAACACAAACACTAACCCTAACCCTATCATTCACCCTAATCCTAACATTAACACTAACTCTAATTATAACCCTAAACCTAAATATAAATCTTACCCTAATGCTGACCCTAACCCTAACACTAACCCTAACCCTAACTCTAACACTATCTCTAACACTAACTGCAACCTAACCCTAATCCTATCCCTAACACTAACTCTAACATAAACCAAAAACTTAACCATAACCCTAACCCTAACCTACACCTAATACTAACCCTAAATAAACACTAACCCAACACTACTGGAAACCTAACCCTAATCCAAACCCTAACACTAACTTTAACCCTAACCCCAAACCTTTCTCTAACCCTAACCAAAACACTAACACTAACCCTAATCCTATCACTAACCCTAACCCTAACACTTACCCTGAACTAACACTAACCCTAACCCTAAACTTAACCTAACCAAAACACTAATACTAGCTCTAACACTAATCTAATGCTAATTCTAACCCTAACACTAACCTTAACCATAACCCTAACTCTAAACCTAACCTAATTCTAACCCTAAATTTAACTTTAATCCGAATCCTAAGTGTAACTGTAACCCTAAACTTAACTCTAACCGTAACCCTAACACAAACCCTAACACAACCCTAACCCTAATCCTAACCCTAACCATAATCCTCAACCTAACCATAACCCTAACACTAACACTAACACTAACACTAACACTTTTCATATTAACCCTAGCCCTAAACCTTACCATAACCCTAAAACTAACCATAACCCTCACCCTAACACTAACCATAACCCTGACTTTTACCTTAACCAAACACTAACACTAACCCTAAAACTAATACAAACCCTAATCCTAAACCTAACCAAAACACTAATACTAACTCTAACACTAACCATAACACTAACCCTAACCCTAACATTAATCCTAACCCTAATCCTAACAGTACCTCTCACCCTAACCCTATCACTAACCCTAACCGCAACAGTAACCCTAACCTAACACTTACCCTTACCCTAACCCTAACACTAATGCTAACCCTAAAATTAACCAAAATGATAATACTAACCCTAACTCTAACCCTAATACAAACCCTAACCCTAACATAAACCCTAACCCTAACCCTAACCCTAAACCTAACCCTAACACTAAACCAACACTTACCCTAACACTAACCCTAACCCTAATAGGATCTCTCACCCTAACCCTAACACTAATTCTAACCTCAACAGTAACCCTAACCTAACACTAACCCTAACCCTAACCCTACACTAACCCTAACCCTAAACCTAACCAAAATGCTAATACTAACCCTAACACTAACCTTAACTTAAACCCTAACCCTAACCCTAACTCTAACCCTAACACTAACACCAACACTAAACCTAAACCTTACCCTAACCTAACCCTAACCCTAACCCTAACCAAAACACTAATACTAAACTTAACACTAACCCTAAATCTAACCGTAACTCTATTACTAACCCTAACACTAACCCTTACCATAACTGTAACCCTAACCTTAACCTTAATTCTAAATCTAATCTTAACCACAACCCTAATAATATCCTTAACCCTAACCCTAACACAAAACCTAATCCTAACTGAACACTAACCCTAACACTAACCCTAAAGCCAACCCTAAGCCTAACTCTTAAACTAACCTAACCCTAAACTGAACCCTAAGCCTAAACATACCCCTGTCACAAACACTAACCCTAACTCTAACCCTAACAATAATCCTAAGCCTAACCCTAATACTAACGTTAATTTTAACCGTAAACCTAATCTTAACTGTGACCCTAAGTCTAACTTAACCCTAACCCTAACAAAAATCCTAACACGAAACCTAACACTAACCCTAAACCTAATGCTAACCCTAACCCTAACACTAACACTAAACCTAACCCTAACCCTTACCTAATTCTAACCCTAACTTTAACCTTAAACCGAATCCTAAGTGTAACCCTAACCGTAAACTTAACCCTAACCATAACCCTAATACAAACCCTAACACAACACTAACACTAAACCTAACCCTAAACCACACCATAACTGTAACCCTAAAACTAACACTAACCCTTTTCATAACCCTAACCCTACCCTAAACATTACCCTAATCCAAACACTACCCCTAACCTAACCCTAAAACTAACCCTACTCCTAACCCTAACACTAACCCTATACCTAAATGTAACCAAAATGCTAATACTAACCATAACACTAACCCTAACACAAACCCTAACCCTAACCCTAATCCTAACACTAACACTAAACCAAACCTTACCCTAACCTAACCCTAACCTTAAATCTAACCCTAACACTAACCCTAACACTAAATGTAACCAAAACACTAATACTAACCCTAACACTAATCCTAAATTTAACACTAACCCTAACACCAACCCTAACCCTACAACTAACAGGAACTCTCACCCTAAACCTAACACTAACCCTAACTCTAACACTAACTCTAACTCTAAACCTAAACTAAAACCTAAACCTAACCCTAACCCTAACACTAACCTTAACCCTAAACCTCAACCTAACCTTAACCCTAACCCTAACCTGTCACAAACCCTAACCCTAATCACAATCCTAACCCTAATTCTAAACCTAACCCCAAACCTAAACCTACACTAACCCTAAATCTAACTCTATCACGCCCCAACCTTAACCCTACCCATTCCCCTAACCTAACCCTAACCCTATCACTAAAAGTAACCCTAACACTAACCCTAGTCCTAAAATTAACTCAATCCTTAACCTAACCCTAACCCTAACACTAACCTAAGCCTAACACTAACCCTAACACTAACACTCACCCTAAACCTAACAATAACTCTAATCCTGTTTCTAACCCTAACCCAAACAGTAATCCTAACCCTAACATTTATTCTAACATGAACCCTAACCCCAACCCTAACCCTAACACTAATCCTAACACTAACCATATCCTTATCCCTAACCCAATCCCTAACCTGAACACAAACCCTAATCCAAATGACAAACCTAAATCTAATATAACCCTATCCCTAAACCTTACATAACACTAACACTAACCCTAACACTAACCCTAAACCCAACCCTAATCCTATTACTAAACCCAACCATAACCCTAATGCTAAACCTAACATTAACCCTAACCATAACCTGACACTGACCCTAACACTAACCCTAATCCTACCCTTAACCCTAAAACTAACCCTACACTTACCCTAACCCTAACTCTATATCTAAATTTACCATAACCCTAACCCTAACCCTAACACAAACCCTAACCTTAATCCTAACCCTATCCCTTAACCTAACCCTAACCCAAATCATAATCCAACCCTAAACCTAACACTATCCCTAACCTTAACCCAAACCCAAACTCTAAGCCTAACCCTAATGCTAACCCTAACTATTACCCTAAGACTAACACTAACCCTAACCGAATCCTAACACTAACCCTAACCGTAAACCTAACACTAAACCTAACCCTCACCCTAAACCTAACAGTAACACTACCCCTAACCCTAATCCTAATTCTAATACTAACCCTAAAATTACCCCTAACCCTAATGCTATTCCTAACCCGAACCCTAACCCTAACCTTAACACTAACCCTAATACTAATCTAACCCTAACACTAATCCTAACCCTAACCCTTACACTTATCCAACCCTAACCCTAACACTATCCCCAAACCTAACCCTAACCCTAACACAAACCCTAACACAACCCTAACACTAACACTAAACCTACCGTAACCTCACCCTAACCTAACACTAACACTAACTCTTTTTAAAATCCTAACCTTAACACTAACCCTTAAACTAAACCTAAATGTAACACTAACACTACCCTAACCCTAACCTTAAACCTAACACTAACCCTAACCCCAACCCTACAACAAAGCCTAAACCTAACATGAACTCTAACCCTAACACAAACCCAACCTTATCTTAACCCTAACCCTAAAACTATTCTAAACCTAACCCTTACCCTAACATTAAACCTAAACCTAGCCCTAACACTATCACTAATACTAACCCTATCCCTAACACTA